>NC_092635.1:9289764-9589764 GCF_039555335.1 Amphiura filiformis
TCACTACATTTAAATATATATATATATATATATATATATATATATATATATATATATATTCAAGCAAACAAAACCATTATAAAGAATTATACATCCGTTGTAATGGATAAAGCAATGACTTGTACATAATTATACAAAATGTGTATACTTCTATATCCTGTTTTCACCTCATCGTTTTGTAATAAGCCACTTTTTAACCCTTTACATGCAACAGTAGTTAACATCATGGGCAAAAAAATACTGCATGAAAGTTTCCAATGTGCAAAAATTTCTTTCGCATGCCAATACTGTTATAATCTATATAAGATATGAATTTTAAAAAGTACAAAAATGCCTATAGTATTGGTTCATTCAGTGTATATGTTTGTAAAGGTCGCATGTTTGAGCAAAAAGAAGAGTTTGATAAACAAAAGTTTTGAAGATATGATTTCAAATGTAAAAATGTTTGTAGGACTTGTGGGCGCAGGCTACGTATCTCCATTCCTGGATCAAGTGTTCTATAATGAATCCTATGAGATTGTTTTGAGTTACTGGATAAAATCTTGAGTTTTACATGTGTATATAAATCAGAAAAATAATAGTTTGTGCCATGTAGGATACTTTCGTTACCTCAGTAACACATCAAAATCGACAATACCTATTGAGTCGCATTGAGTTATATATTGAATCAATTTGACCTTGACAAATTGTTGTGTTACCTGAATAAGAAAGCACCCAGGATAGTTACAACTATTCTTTTTCTGATTTCTTGAAGGCAAATAATTTGAGACCATTTTCATCAAAATCAGACCAAATTACATTTTAGCCCCCAGCGGGTGCAAAATCGGCCGTATAACTCGATAACCGTATATCATACATAGGTCAAAGTATACTTTTCTGAATCCTTATCACCAGAGGGTCACGATAGTGTGAGTTTTGAACAGGTCTGAGTAATTTTGAACTTGACCCTTTATGCAAAGTTCAATGACCATTTTCTACTTGAATGAGGGTACTGTTAAAATGCCTCCTTAGCCTAGATTAAATTAGCACTATTAGTACTATTCATCTGCCAAATATGACAACTTTAACATGATTTGCACGACTGTAGTGCATGTAAACTGAAATCTATTGCACTTTATAACTCAAGATGCGTAAAATATACCGGATTCTTAAAAATAATATGGTTGAAATTCTCAGAAAATAACAATGTTTGTTTTTGAGAAAAACTAAGCCATAGACAACCACCTTCATATCGAACTTTACCTACTTTTAATGCCTACATTTGCTGTTTTGCCCCCCCTGCGCACTGTCTAGTCTGTATTTTACTTGCTTCCCCATGTCAAGTTGGTGTACCTTGTTCTTTTCTTTCCAGTCATCTTCATCTTTTTCCACTTTAATATCCTGTCCTCGATTCTATTTTTCTCTCCTTGAAGGAAGTAACTAATATTAGGTTAACTCTCAATAAACAGAAATCGACTTACGCAAGACGTGTATCCCGATCGGATTCTAATAGCCAATTACTGTCTGTTAAAGTCAAGTAAATACTGGGAAATGAGATGAAATCATTTGAAAAGGGAGCGACTTTCATAAATATAACACAAACATGTTTACCAGCAAATAATATAAAAGTTGAATGCATTCATTTCTTCTTTTTTTTTTTTGCTTGCAACCACACTTCATTTTCAAATCAATTGAACAGTGATCAAGGTGAATTTACATTAATGGTACTTTTCTTATACAATAATAATATTTTTAAATAGAAAATGATCATGTGATAAGTAGCAGGACAACCAGCTCAAATGAAGCGATTATTCACCAGAACTCTCGACACACTCTTGTTTATGGCATTTTCACACTCATGGGCTCAGTCTTCAGGGTTGAAGCAGTCTTTGTGCGGTCATTGCGAACTAAACTGAATTAGTTGACGGTCCTCTCTATTGGTAGTCTTGACATGACGTCCAGGGCATGGTCTGGGAGTAGGTACACCGTCTTTGCATTCCTCCTCGGGATGTTGCTAACCCCCTTCCTGCTTGATGTTGTCCTTTTGTGCATTGGCAGTTTGTTTCATGTCACCTTTCCGCAGGGCAAAGACTTCGTGATAAATGATTGCGTCCAATGTGCGAATCATCACCTCAGAAACCTATGGTTAAAGTTTCACAGATATTATTCAAGTCTGGTCATTTATTCATTGACGGAGCAAAAAAACTATTCAACAAAACCGGAAAAACTTTAAATGTTGGCCTAGGTGGAGCCAATGACATCATATTTTCACCTCTTTGCTCATAGCTCCGCAAACTGTATGTTGTATATACATGTAGGTCAAACTGTAGTTTTCCGAATCATATGAGTAGAGGAACACGTCAGTGACATTCTTATGTTTTATCCAAGTTGAACCTGACCCCTGTGTAAATTCAACGACCATTTCCCACCAAAAAGGTACGTGGAAATAGCTGTATATAGCATATTATCATAATCTCTGTAAGTAATGTAACAAATGCAATATAAATGGAAAACTCTCGGATAATTGACGACTTTATTATGGGAAGATACAATTAGTGCCTTGTTACCGTGGACGTCATCTGACCTTTACAAAACTGAACATAGTGAACCATAGGCAAGACATTCTCGTTATGAATCTACCATTTGTAAACTCAGCTGTTCGGGAATAAACGTCGCCTTTCGATTTAGTAAACCAACACTCAGCAAATTTGAGAAGGCGACGATCGGTATTTGGTAAAAAATAAGAGAATCAACGTTTGTTGTTACATGCTTTGGGAGCACTACTGGTCTCTAGTGGTACCAAAAAGTGTATATTGTGCAGCCCTTCTCATCACGGGATGCCATCAAGGAAAATTGATACAACATCCTGGGCAGAAAGAAAAACAATTTAAGTTGCTGTGGTTAATCAAGTCTTTTCTATGTTCTTATTGATTTAATGAAATCCAAGTCACCTCTGACACACTTGAGCGGCGCAAGCGAACCGAATGAACGTGTAGTCATTTGAGGGATACACCATGAAAAGAGGCTGATAGCTACGTCTCATTTGTATCAAATCGTGTTGCTAAACGTTTCATTCTTTGTTATTTGGAAAAGATTTCCAGCCAATTTTCTATCGTCTACAAAAGATAATAAATTATATCTATATAGTGATCATTATTTTTGCTCAAACCCGTGTTCTATAATACATGTTAAAATGTTACAAATTATGTGTTCTCCCATGTTTAATGTTATGTTATGTACTTGGTAGAACCATCAACCCACTTTTTGCTTTTCCAATTGACCATCAAGATTAATGTAAAGATAAAATATAGCTTCAGAGAGGCTTTTGAAGTACTCGTAGATGGTAGATATTATTTATAGAATCTTTTTAACAGGCATCATATTAAACGATATTAAGATTTAAAGGAGTATTTCGTGATCCTAGCATCTTCTTTTTATGACATTTTTCAGTAGATATCCACAAAAAAAGCTTATTCCCAAAATTTCAATTGCTTCCGATTTTGCGTTTGCGAGTTATGCATGATTATGTGGATTACACTGCTCCATAGACAATGTGTTGTAATTTCGTTCTCTTATACCAGAACGAAATTAAAATCTCATGATATCTTTGCAAAACGAATTATTCTGCAAGACATTTTTTGTATATAAACATTATGTAGCCAGAGGTTTCCAGTGATATAAAAATCTCAACTTTTTTTGAGAAAAGTGGGGATGATGCTGTGGATCACAAAATGCCCTTTTAAGAGAAAGCTTTACACATCAAAGTTGGTGCCTTTCATGGCAACATTAATAAAACAAGCGTCCTCTTGAGAGTTTACATGTACCATAATACATGTGCTTAAAGCCTTAGGCACCACGTTTAATTTGGTCCTAAACAACTATTGGTGCCCGGTTAGGTACCGATGACTCTTAACATCGCTCCCTGGTCATATAGTAAATTGTATCAGGCATAATAATTAAGAGTTGCATAGTGTTATTGTTTTTCATTTAAATAAAAACAAATGCACTGTACAAATATTCAGGGTACGATAAAAAAAAAGTGTCATCGGTACCTCTTCGGGCACCGATAGCGCTATAGGACCAAATAAAATGTTGTGCCTTAATGTACGATAGTTTTAAATTTTTAGATTTTTCTTTCTCTCTTCCAATAGTTAATATGCATTCATTATGAAAGTTCCGATACATTTGGACGCGAAAAACATTGGAAATTTGCAAAGAAACAACACCATAAACTTCACCTTTATCATTCGAAATATCTCGCACTTTTTGGATTAGGACGCCGAGGGCAGCCTCAGAGCTAGTCTCCTATGCAGCCAATTTGGTTACGCTCCCTCCAAACTGGTTTCGTAGGAGACTAAGATTGGCGATATTCTGATAATCTGAAAATTATGATAATATGTCGGAAACAACAGAAAATCATCCCGTTTTGCTACAAATAAGGCGAATTTGACAGTTTGCTCATAGATTAAGTTGGAACATGTGTAAGTATTACAAATATGCCAAAAAATCGGTTTTGATAAAAATAAAGGTATATTCTGAAAAAGATCGTACATTAAGGCTTTAATGTATTTTTCATTGTTTGCACTCTTCTAAATTTGCAGTAACATTACTCGCTGACGTATTAAACCACATTCTCGTATTGGAGTAATCAAACGGTAATGTTCTTATACAATCATTATAAAGTATACATGCAATAAATCACAGACTCGGACTACTATCGATTACAAAACCAACGAGGCAGTTGAAAGACACTGCAGATTAAAGGAGAAATATTAGATTGAATTTAATCGTCTTGCAACTCTAAAACAATATCATGAGATGCGTGAGGGGCTGAGCACAAATTCACTCCTTAAACGAATATCCATAAAAACTGTTGTCAAGTTATTGTTTGAAATAACGCTTTCGAGGACCTAGAACCAGAATTGTATCAAACTCGATGTGTTAAATGTAAACGTTTGATCGTTCTGAAAAAAGGACTGACCAAGTTATTGCTAAAATGTGAACCATATTAGCCCACCATATATCTCGGGGATATATCAAAGCAGAAATTGGTTTTAAAAATCAATATTCAACAACAACAAATGTCTCTAATACCCAATCTCCAATGCTAACTTCATCGTGCTGTTTTATAATCAGTCTCGGATGAAAGAGTATATCTTTGCAGAGTTTGGTGTTCCTTACACCTGCTTCTCCCGGCTGGATGTTAATTGAATTGGTTACATTCTTGGCTAATCGTCGATTAGATAAACTCAATTCAGTTGTTGATAAATGGTGGCATGTGCATGGTATGCTGCTACGACTGTGTGTGTCAATAATTATATGGGTGTGGTGTGCGGGGGTGTGTGATTCATTTGTAATCGTCACTGATATGGTATTATATAGCTGAAATCACGAAAACACGAGTTTAATTCCTTTTAGGTATGCGTTTTTCATCGCATGTATACGAGGAAAGTGTCTAGGATATCCACGGTGCGTAAATAACACTCACTGCCTGCACCGTCATGTTACATTTGTAATAGTCAATAGTCTAGGAGCAAAGGATTTTGAATAATGGTCGAGATCAACACCAATGTCTACCAATATTTGTTACATTAGGTTTTAGAGTAGACCCTCTAGATCACTGCTAGGGGGTAGTGGACTCAAATTGTAGGGTACGTTTTTTGCTAGAGGTCACGAAAGGTCACACAGATGCTTCGATCTTGTTGAGAGATATATCAAATTACGAAATGTGGTACAATTGCTCCCAGAAAACGAAATGCAAATGCACACGGACTAAAGCCGAAACAGATTCTCCTGATCAGTGTAATCAGTGATATTTACTTGCCTTTCCTATTTCTCCTTATGAGTCAAATTGCTATATAGTATTACACGACAGGTGCACGATAATCAGAATAGATTAGTTACTCGTGGAATTGTTGATGACAAGTATCATAGTAATTCCGAGTTTTATTATTATTTACAGTTTAGCTTTTAAAATGAAATATTGCTCTTTATTAAACAAAGCTATATTTTCACGTTTCTAACCGATATATTGTAGATGAGTAAGTAATCTTTTCAGCTTTCCCTTCACATAGAGTAGTTTATATAAACACAGCCAAAAAAGAAAGTCTCCAGTAGTTCCATCACCATTTAATCAGATTCGGATGAGTTTATGGCAAAATAATTTATATAATAATTTTCTATACACTTTCCTGCGAAGATTGATACCAAATTTGATATCAAAAGTTTAATCATCATGAGCAAAGGAGCCGTTGTTTGGAAATTCGTGCAATTTTAAAATGACAAATTACGAATTGACCACGCAAAAATCAATGCATGGTATCAGCTTATTATGTGGCCTGAAGCATGCCCGTACAGGAATCATTGTACCCTTGCCTGCGCACAATTGAAAGAGCGGGGTATTTGATTTGCATTTTGACATGCATGGGCAAACCTTTAACCTGCTGGCCTATTCAGGCGACCTAATTCTTGGCACTCACGCTAGCTCTGCTACGTGATACAATTCCCTATATGTCATTTTTAAAATTGCACGAATTTCCAAACAAATGTTTCTATGCTCACGATGATTAAACTTTTGATATCAAATTTGGTATCAATCTTCGAAGGAGAGTGTATAGAAAATTATTATATAAATTATTTTGCCATAAACTCATCAGAATCTGATTAAATGGGGATGGAACTACTGGAGACTTTCTTTTTTGGCTGTGTTTATGTGAAATGATTATTGTATACACAACATTTTGCATTGACATTTTACTACAAATTTTAACAGAACGGTGGATGCATTTTTCCAGTATCACCTAGGAAACTTTGTTCTTTATTTTTCAAACACAGGAATGACGTCGGTACAGATAAAATAAATATTGATTTGTACGGTGGTTATTGCATGTGGATTGCATATAGCCAATATAAGAATATTGAATATTGATTGGAAAACACAGTTAATATAGGGCCTTAAACTAAGCATAATAAATCGTTATGGATTCGGCAGAGTGACGAATCGAGGATTTTGAGCAAATTGCGTTAACGCGTGCGTCTGACTATGTTTTAGAAGATCTTTCATTTCCACAAAAAAAATAATAGAAAATATTACTCCCCGACATAGATTTGGATTTTGAGGAATCGCACCAAATAGCGAGGCAAATGAAACATAGCTCAATCCTTATCATCCATTTAGTACTATAACTGGAGCACTATAGAAGAAAAACCTTTTCGGCATTTCTTGCGACAATCGACAGTATGACAGTTCATTTTGACTCACCCTGTAGACTGACTTTGCATAAACTTATCTACTTAAACGTTATCCCATTTTATTGCTGAAAATGTTTCATAGGTACAAGCCAAAAACAGGTGAATGATTTGCGGTGATTTTCAAACGACGATAAAGTGTTTAGGGCGTGATATATGGGAACATAAATCAGAAAATTCTGCACGTTTTCTAATTGGATTATTGGTCGACTTTGAGCCCTACAGCATTCATGATGTCGTATAGATTACCCATATCCTATCCTATGGAACATTGACACCAGATTGGATATTCACTTAATTATGAGTATTGCTTCTATATCACACTTTTTAAATGAGATATTTAATACTACCAGGTGGAAGTGTTAATATTATATCGTTATTGTTATTTTTATAGTATATGAGTAAAGTAAAATGTTTGTTTATTGTGTTCCAAACATTTACACATATTTCATTACTTTTGGGATTAAGTTTATCATCTTATGCTATTTGTGCATCTTTAGTTATTCCAATTTTAATTTATAAGTAAAATTTCGTAGTAGGAATATATGGCATTTGCATTTGTAATATATTTCAATTTGTTCTTAACAGATAAATTGAGTAAAGCAAATCACACTATCAATATGCCTTTTGTTTGAAGCAAATTAGACATACTGTTTTCAAATTACATCAATTTATATTTTCTTCTTTTTTCAGAAGTTACAGACATAATCCACACAATAAAGATGAAGAAGTGGCATTGGGCTGGTCATCTTGCAAGGTCAACAGATAATAGACGGACAACGATTGTCACAGAATGGAGGCATTGGCTGGGCTCAAGACAACCAGGCAGACAGAAAGTCAGATGGAGGGATGAGGTAGCAAGTTTCATAGGGGTCAAGTGGATGGCAAAAACAAATGAGAGGAATATCTTTGGTGGCAACTTGGGGAGACTTTCGCCCTGCAGTAGGCTGAATACGGCTGATGATGATGATGATGATATTTTCTTCGTGTTTTATCGGTTTTTTCAATAATCATAAAGGTAATAAAGCTAAA
Source organism: Amphiura filiformis (assembly GCF_039555335.1). Taxonomy (NCBI): domain Eukaryota; kingdom Metazoa; phylum Echinodermata; class Ophiuroidea; order Amphilepidida; family Amphiuridae; genus Amphiura; species Amphiura filiformis. The sequence goes on from NC_092635.1 coordinate 9,298,024, forward strand.
ATGACTTGAAAAGCTCACAAATATGTAATTTTTGCCAATATTTTGCTAACAAACCCATGGGTATTTTTATTTTGCATATTTTTGCCTTGAAACTTGGAAGCGTTTCTAATGTTCTAATGTATTATATTGTCTACCCGCCCTCTAATTTGTATATTTGCATAATTAATTAGCATGTATGCAAATTACGAAACCAACTGGTAACTCTAACAGAAGATCTTCTTGAAGCACTCATCACAGCACCTGAAACGCCATTACCCACTGAGGAAGGAACAAGCTCTGACATCATCTGGGAAAAATAACCTGATAAGTGCATTTGAATGTTTTAATCTTCTATATACATTAATTCAAAAATCAGATGTTTTAATTTTAGTGTGTTCCAAAGCCTAGGCATATTCTAAAGATTAAATGTCAAATTTAACCTTCAGTTGGTGGTTTATCATCAGGCAATGTGATCAGGGCTAGGGGTGAAAGTATAATTTGCATAATATTGGCTACCCATTACATGATCATGATGAGATGATTCCAATCTAGCTTCATCAACCATATCAAAATATAATAAGACAATGTAAAGAAGGTGAAGGATGAAGTTTAAATTTCAAGTTCACAATTCTCAACAAGAAACAGTATTTTCTTATCAGTATTTATTGTTTGTATTCGAGGCTTATTTTGACTGGTCTTTTATATCGTAATAAAGAAGGATATGTGTCGTGTCTGGTATGCATTATATTATTTGTGCTTACACTTTCTAACTATTTTTGTTTATTTTCCTAGGCCAATCCTCATGCGAAAACATATGACGGAACAAAAAGAGCCTTTTGGGACACCCCGTATATAACGGAGGCATGTTAGATCAAATAAATGATAACGTTGTAACAATAATATCACCAGCGGAAATTGGTTACAAAAGAGTTGACTTGCATGTAAATTGCTTTCTTTTTCTGCATATTTCACCATTATCAGCAACTTTTCAATAGAAAATATAAAAGTCATAAAACCTATAAATAAACTAAATTGCTTTTCACACAGCTGCTTCAAATATCTCATGTAATATTATATGACATAGACTATGACTATGGCTATGTAACACTATACAGGTCCACACTTACTGCAATTATTAATACAACATTTAAAATGAAATAGCTACATTACATTCATGTAGTATTGTTTTACCAATTCAAAATATGTACCTTTTTCATTAGAACCCCATTGGTTTGGACGGGGGTGTCAAAGAAGCAGTGTGGGTACAAGCCGACCAACCGTCCCTCAACAGGAGCGGAGACGTTAGCGTTATCTGTCACATGGTTGGATCACAGCAGTATACGCCATGATAAAATGTTTTAAAAGTGTTTTTAGAATAAAAATGATTCTGATTTCTGATTTAATTGCACAGGCTAAGGGAGCCTGATTACCTTTTAGAAGTAGCCGAGTGGAAGCAGGTAAAATCTCAAAATTTATTTATTACACTTAGTCACTGGTATAAAAACTGAATGCAAATTACCATGATTATCAAGAATATGATTTGTTTAAAATAAATGCATACAAATAGTGAATAGTGCAAATACAAACCAGTGAACGGAAGGAATAAACAGTTGACCAGCAACGCTATTATTACCATTCCACCTAGGAAAATCGGAGCGAGTACGGTACATGCTAACAAGGTGCACTTTGTTTTTCACTTTGAAGTATCAAGATATAATTTATCAAGCTTGTTTCAGATGTTTAATAAAGATCATTTGATTTGAACAAAAAATAATGGTAGTCATCTAAACACTTCATCAACATGCAGCTGATGACTTGAATTTGGGAGGTACTAGAAGATACAATTCCTGCATTTTACTGTGAACGTCATTTGACCTTAACAACAACGAACATAGAGAACCGTCGAGAAGACATTCTCGTTATGAATCTACTCTTTGTCAACTCAGCTGTGCTGGAATAAACGTCGCGTTTCGATTTAGTAACCCAACACTCAGCAAATCTGAGAAGGCGGCGATCGGTTTTCGGTAAGAAATGATTGAATCGTCGTTTGTCTTTACATGCTTTGGGTGGTCTAGTCTCTTGTGGCACGGTACTACAGTATGTTGTATTGGTCCTACTTGTTACAAGGAAAATTGATACAACATCTTAATACTCGACAGAAAAGAAAAACAATTTAAGTTGCTGTGTTTAATCAAGTCTTTTATATGTTCTTATTGATTGAATGAAATCCGAGTCACCTCTGACACGCTTAATGTAGCGGCGCAAGCGAGCTGAATAAGCGTTTATATCATGAAAAGAGGGTGATTACTAGGTCTCCGTTCCTGGTATTAACTCGTGTTTTATTATTTGTTGCACGGGTAAGATTCCCCGCCAATTTGCTCTCGTCTGCAAAATATTACAATACGTCCTTAAATGTTATCGTTATTTTTAAGTTGTTTTCTATAAGTCAATAGAAATATAGGGTTATCTGCCGTGTCCTAGCAGGACATTAGTGTGGACATATGCCCAACGTTGCAGTATCTTCGTTTCACCCACCTTTTCATCAATCATGATTTTTCCAACGTCGAGCTTTGATCGATGTCATAAATTCATCATTTTATTGAATATTATTTGAACATCAAAGACGTCGCCCAAAAGAATAATTGTTGCAGTGTACATTTCGTACTATTCGTAAACAAGTCCCAGGATCACCCGTTAGTAAGGGCCGAACGTTCCATGAAGCGCGACAGGCGAAACTGCTACTCACAAACCGTGTACTTTGACGCGTAAACGCGAAGACACGCAACATTGATAACTCGCAGGCAAGCAGCGCTGACGTGATTTCTTAGACATGCATGATCGAACGATCGCCCCTCATGAATATGCGAGAATTCACAGCATACAACGCACGGTGTAGTCTGTACACGCAGAACGCTAGTCAATTCCGACTACCAATTTTGTCAAAAACAACTCGCTAATGTACCCATGGATGGATGATTTTGCAAGCCACAATAGAAATATCGATTATTTCTGCTGGTTATGTTAGAAATGAAGTACTGGTTGGATATTTTGGCAGTCGCAAGTAAAAAAGGGTGAAATCGAAACAGATATTCTGACAATCTATAATATACAAACCCACACGATGTGCCTTACGGAGGTGGGAAATATCTCTCTTTAGCGAACTATATTAGTTTGAAACGCCAAAAACCACTGAAAGCTAACTTTAACACCAATATTTTTAAAAGGTATATTCAAGCACTATGTTTTTAACTCACATTACTGAAGAAAAAAATATTGCTTTATATTTGACCGAGAAAATGACTTTCATAGCAAAAAGGTGTATCTCTGATTTCAACATGTATCGATCGACTAGCGCGACTATATATGCATAACAATAGAAGCTGATCAGTGGCGTACTGAGTGTGTAGCGGTCTTCGGTCGTTTCAAGCAGTGGATTTTAGGATTGGTCACATGGTCCCCTATTATCTTGCCTAAACTCTTAACTAACATCATTATCGATGTCTTTGTCTGTACTCGTAGGCAGGGAGAGATTCTGGGATAGTGAGGAATGCAAGAGATTGAAAGAAGAAAGATGCAGGAGAAGCATATTTTCAAGGGGCATGGCACAGCAGCAGTGGCGTAAATTTCTTTGACATGGGGGATAGTAGAGAGGCCACATCGGTCTATCTGAAGGTTTTCGTGCAACATTTTTGGACAAAGGAGCCAACCGGGTTAAAATTAATCATAAGACTCTCATCTTTCTGATTAACCCAGCTAGTATTTCTGAAAGGTGACGTGAGCTGAGATAGTTGGGTTAAAAATGCAGTTTTTGTGAGTTTTTCCCTTTTTTACCACAAATGCCAATTATTAAAACAGATAGAACTTTGAAAATAAATATGATATGAACTTCATGTTTGCTGTGGAGAATACATTTCACATGTGTATTTAATATTTGTTAACTAAAGAATTTTGTCGTTGTATCTTGATGTAATATTTTGGGTGAAATGAATTATTTTGATGATTTTGTTTAATTTTGACCAAAAAATAATTAATATTACATGGTACAAAATGGAATAAAAAGGTATACCAGTGCATATGAATGTGCACATCAAAAAAGTCAATCATGACAACTTGACCTATGACATCTTGAAAATCGAAGGTCAACATAGAATGATCGTTTTTGGCAGTTTTGCCATCAAAAACGACTGAAAATGGCGGGAAAGTGTTGCAATGGTAACTGACCAACCTGTGACTCCTGCAACTATCCTAAAATTGTGGTACTATAGAAAAATTATCAAATTCGTGCGTGACTGTGCGTAGTAAAAAGTTGTACGCAGATGGCCTCGCTAATATGGACGCATAGAGTAGCGTTGTACGCGCGTGTAGTTAGCATGATTAGTCGCGGAGTAACAAGCGTAGTTGAATGTTCCTCGATGTACACGAATTTAATATTTTTTCTATAGTTCATATAAATAATATTAGCTGCAATAAAAACTTGTAAGTAAACAATAAAAATTTTGAAAAAATGACCATAGCCAAAAATAGGCATTTTATGTGACCTTTGATTTTCAAGAGGTCATAGGTCAAAAACCTTTGGTTTTAGAAAATTGCCATGTTTCACTTTTTTAATGTATATAACACATTCATATCAATACATTAGTGTATTTTTTATTTCAAATATCTTAAACTTTTTATTATTTTTTCACGCTTCACCATTTTGGGTCCAAATTTTGGGTCCGAATTTTCCCTCAAATTTCTGGTCAAAATATAAAGATGCATTTTTGTTAACAAATATTGAATATACTTTGTGACATGTATTCTCCACGGCAAATATGAAGTTCATACTTTATTTACTTTCAAAATTATAGCTGTTTTAATAATTGACATTTTTAGTAAAAAAAAAGTAACAGAAATAATCTCAAAAACTGTATTTTTCAACTCAAATATCTCAGCCCACGTCACTTTGTTGTGACAAAGTTGTGCTTGTATTCAACTTTCGTTGTGCGATATGTTGATGATTAGCCACTCTTGACACCCCTGCCATCTTGCGCTCATACGTTAAGTTGCTTTTTAGAAACGGGATTGAAACTTAGCAAATAGTTACAAGAGGGATGAATGAATACTATCTGGAAAAAAAAGACATTGTTTTGTTGTACCATCACAAAATGCTGTTCATTTTCTACATGTAACCTTTTTATGGGACACCTTGCCCTACTGTGTCCTCTCATTCTGCTCCCCTGATTTTGGGTTTCTGAACAATAGAAACACTAAAACTCAGAACTTGAAACGATGGTATGTACTTAACAGCCAGATGGGTAATCATTATAAAACTATCATTGTGATTTAAAGATTGTAATTCGTAGGCATTTATTTTTATGTACAAGAATTGTCCAATGATATTAAACTTTCCATTAAAGAACATGGTTTTGACCTTGTGTCCAAATGACTTAAGCTAATCAAAGATCCACCCTTATGCTCACGTTAGTGATGAAATGTTAATCCACAATCACTACCTTACCCGGTGGTAGGGCCGACCATCAATAAGGGGAAGTTGGTTGTTGAAGCTCATCGTAGCTTTCTGCGGTTTAAAATTTGATTTGTATTTTGCTCTTATGAAAGTTATAATAGACTTTAAACTTGGGTGAATTATAGGATATAGTATGTGATATCAAGTTAAATAATGATTATAAATATATTGTGTTTTCAAGTATTAAAAAGAAGTTTGCGTTTTTTAATCATCTGGCATCATCGGCGGGAATATTATCTTCAAATGTAAGCCCATAATTAATCATATATCATAGCTTCATAAACCTATTTTTATCATACTCTTTTTAGCACTGTAACACTCTACAAGAAAGCTTACACCATTTTTTATCAAAGAAAAGTCCATGTTCATACAAATCGTTCAAAAATAATATCAACACTATACACTAGCTGTACTCCAAATCAATTATTATTCCAAATGGTCTTGAAAATAAGCAACGGTTCAAGATGAAATTGAGTGGTGAACAACTAATAGATTTCCACCGATTGTGGTAAGAAATAATACAAAATAATTGTGTGTAAGACCAAGAAATCGGATAAGCAAAGAGTAGGCGTAATGTAGCTAATTGCATGTTTGGCCCCCCATTTATTTGTATCTAGGATACAGCCCCAGATGAAACTGACTAAAATAATCATTTAAAGGAAAGATCCTGATTTTAAAAAAATACAGCGGAAAGTACTATAGACTTAAGAAATGAACCGATGCTACTGGCCGTTACAGTTTTAAGAGGACTCTGTCTCGGACTCGGGTGAGCTGTGCAAGGGTCGGTCTTGGAGGTGAATAGTCAGGACCCAGGAACACCAAAACCTCAGCTTCTTATGCCAATTTGATTGATAAGGTCGTGTGCATAATCATGTTAGCTCCTATTCGATACCAAATATGCTACCAAGCATTCACAATTCACAAAGATTTATTATAAAAAATTGGTGCGTTTTCAAAAGTTGCAAATCAAAACGATGCACGCGGTCGAAATTGCAAAGCGTGGTCAAACTTGTTTGCCCGCGATGGGCCGGCTGCCCAAGTGCCAGTACAATAATAATGCGCGGCTTATTCAATTGTTAATTGGAAACGCATGGATGTGAAATCACAATGAGAGGGACCGCTGTGTGCCGTGGAAAACACCAATGGTGGACATACAAGATAGCTACAAATCAGCAGGACTCAAATGACACTTTTGCCTCTTTTTTTTAATATTTCTGAACAGAGTCATTACTATGTTTTTAACTGTTCTAATAAACTCGGAAAACATGCTTCCACGAAGTGTTTTTTAATTATAAGTATTTTTAATTGTATGTGAACTATGCTGTCTGACATAGTAGAAGGCGACTTGATAATACACAATTAAAAGTTAAAACAGTTCTAGAGCGCAGGTATTATGGTTTTAATTCGGCTAGCATGGGTAAGGCTGTGTAAACTTTAACCAGGACTTTATTTTAACTGGTGTTTCCACGTTATCATAACAAGTTGATTTCTAGAATTGTTGCTTTCGGTGTGTTAAGCCTTCATTCTCATCATTCATCCAAGAGTTTCAAATTAACAATGGAATAAACCTGCATTGTACCGGCATTTGCAATAGTCGACAGAGGCCCTTTTTATGGATGGTCTACATGTATTGATGCCCCTGAAAATACGTTTACATTTAAGGCGAGTGGGATGGCAGGGGCCGTTTTTGTTTATATTTATCAATTTGACATTTTTAAATGCAGTGTACTTTGTTATAATATTACTACATTGATGACCTTATTGAAAATGACTCGAGGAAGTTTGTAAGTATTGTGCTTCTCATCTGTGCCAATTTTCATCAAAATGTCTCTGTGTTTAGTGGCATTTGTTCGTGGCAAAATTACATGTATAACACATATCGGGTGATATTTGGTGAAGTTGTGAAAAAGCTGTTCATTGTATGAAATCATAATACTCGTTATTGTAAGTTGTGGTTAACAAGTTGATATTGTTAAAGTAATTACCTACACTTGAAAGTAATTGATTCTGAACGTCACTGTACAAAAGATGTCACATTATACAAATTCATAATGAAGTGTATAACTTTCTGATCATTTACGATACCTTTAATTCTAAAACAAGTCTTGAATCGTAGCGTTTACTAACTAACTCACGACAATTAAAAAATTATTGCTAATTTAATCAATGCTAGCAAAAGCACGCATTGTTGCACGAGATCCTCATTAAAGCAGGCAACGATTTACTATTGTATACACTTCTTTGCAGGTGTATCGTACAACAAGAGTTCTTATGCGTATCAAGAAAAACAAATAGACTTTCCACAGGCTGCTTCTACACGAAGGAAGAACCAGCCAACATATTATAGGTGAAAATAATACTCTTCGACAAATCTAGTCTACTTTCCAGTTTGCAAGCGGGATCGATTTTGGCCCACGATTTGGCAGACGAGCAAATAATCTGTTCAGCTTTTTCCCCATCTCATATAGAGTAGTTTAAAGATGTGAAATGACTCAGCTATTGTATACATGCCAAGTATATAGGAAATACAAATTCTTCTCCCGCTGGTTTTGAATTGACATTTTTACTATAAAGTTTGAACAAAGGTTAATACATCATCGTTTGTCACGAGTGCACATTTTCCAGTATCGCCTACAGGGTATGCAAAGTTGTTCTTTCATCAAACACAAGAATGAGGTCGGTGCCAAATAAATCTTGGTTTGTATATTTCAGGTGCCAGAGAAGGTGCCTATTGCCTGTGGATTGCATGGATAACGGTGAAAGGAATGAATGGGCAACATTTAATATTAAACACATCATTGCGTTTGTTTAGCAAGTGACATGTGTAATACGTTTACCATGATACATTAACTTTATATCTTAAGAGAGGATTTACCATTAATATCATGATTATTTTAAAGGCCCATTCTTTGTACTGTTACAACTGTATTTTACTATGAGCATTTACGTCATCCCATTTTAGCGCTTAAAACTGCAATCGATCTTAATTTTCCTACAAACTATGCCTCAAAACTGTGCGATAAATTGTTTCACAGGTACTAGCCAAAGACAGATGAAAGATTTGCGGTGATTTTCAAACGACGATAAAGTGTTAAGGGCGTGATATGGGAACCTAAATCAGACAATTTTGCACGTTTTCTAATTGGCTTATTGGTCGACTTTGAGCCCTACAGCGTTCAGGATAACAGATTACCCATTTCCTATGGAACGTTGACACCAGATTGGATATCCAAATGTTGCTTCTGCGTAACACTTTTGAAATGGGATATTTATTAATAATAACAGGTGGAATCATTCTATCATTATTGCTGTTATGAAGTATTATAAAGTATGGTGTTATCGTTTCTTCACAATTACACGTACGGTTTTAAACTTAGGAATAAAAGGATAACTTTTCTTGCAGATTCGATGTTTACAGAATACCCAGCAAACACAAAAACGTTTTAAACAGGTTATATTTTGGGTTTGGTTTAGATAAAAAAATATATTTTGTCAACACATAAATAAGGAGGCCCATAGCCAGGGTCCAACGATTTTCGCGGCGCGAAATCGCACGACTTGCCTCGAAATTCCCCTTTCTCCGCGACATTCAAATTTGTCTAATATATGAACGTGAACGTCAGTTGGCCTTATTATGTGATTTGGTTCGAATCTAGTTCTTCTTGAAACCTTATTATGTGATTTGGGTCAAATCTAGTTATTCTTTGTAATATCATAAAACATTATTAGCAACAACTGTGAGAAAAGCTTTCTGGTAATGTTAAGACAAACTAATGAGGTAAAATTGAAGAAAACTGAGTGTTCTGGGAGGTTTAGTCATATTAAACTTGTTATATTGTACTAAATACATAATTATTTTTTTTGCATCCAATCAGGTGTACGTTGGGATACGAGTAAACATTACAGATATGCCAAAACATACCATTTATAAACTCAGCTGTGTTAGAATAAACGTCACGATTCAATAATCCAACACATATCTGAACAAGCGGCTATCGTATTTCGGTAAGAAATGGTTGAATCGGCGTTTGTTTTTACATGCTTGGGGTGGGAAGTTATACAGCCTCTGGTGCTACAGAACATTGTATGTTATGTATTCAAGGAAAATTTATACAACATCCTACTTCGGTAAAAGAAAAACAATTTGAGTTTCTGTGGTTAATCAAATCTTTTCTGTTTTCTTATTGATTGAATGAAACCCAAGTCGACCTCTGACACGTCTATTGTAGTGACGAGAATAAGCATTATAGCTATTTGTAGGATACGTACGTCATAAAGATCTGTGATGGCTGTATGTTTAACTAGCTGATGGACTTTCATTGTTTACGCTCTGGTAGCAAACTTACTTGTTGAAGTATTAAAACCAACTCTTCTCATTTAACCATCTTCTTTCGAAGTAAGGGGACTTATTACCTCCACAAGTGATTTATACCGATGCTCTAAAACGCCAAAATAAGCGCTCAAATGACTTGGGCTATTAACCGTCCATCCGTTGCGCTCGTTTCCAAAATGTTCGAAGGTGCACTTACATTATGACGTCAATCCGGCAAGAAGCAAAGTTACAACCATTTGATTAGACGAAGGTCAAGTTTTAAAAGTGACAAACTGGCCTATTCAAAACTCCACGGACTAAACATCTGGTTTTAGAGTGGTGAATGGCTAATTTATGCGTGCCTTTAATTTGAAATAAAAGCATCAAAAGAAAACTAAAACAAAAGAATTGACAAATAAAATGAAAGTTGTGAAAAGTGCAGGGAAGTAAAAACTGAAATAAAAACTGCTTTAAACAAAGCTTCATTGAAGAAACTGTGTTGTCTCTTTGTTGCGCTGTTGGAATCTTTTTGCGCCTTGTATAGGCCAGTTTGTCACTTTTAAAACTGGACCTTTGTCTATTCTATTGCTTGTAACTTTACTTCTTGAGGTCACATTAGATTCAATGTGGAGTCAGTTTTGAAATTGTGATTATTTTTCCAAGTGTAAGGATACTTTTTGGCGCAGTATATAAGACATACTAGTACTCATTTTAGCATCATTGTATAAAGGAGGTTTATAATGATCCATTGGTACCACATAAAACATCATAGAGCGTTTAATATAGAAATCCAGAAGAGGGTTTTATCCCCTTTGGAAAAGCAAGTATCCAACCAATATTTTGACAATATATATACTTGCAGGCATTACACGTTTTATATCGAGCGAATCATATTTTTAGAGCCAATCTTTGTTTAAAGCAAAAGACGATGTAGATTCCATCTTAGGATAAGGAAAAATACTGCGAGACATCAATATACCGTAGGGGAACAAGTTGGAAATATGATATGTGTGATATTTAATATGATGACTAATGATAAGCACCATATTATTCTAACTCTAAAATTGAAATTCTACTTTACTTCATTATTATCTAGTACCGTCAGATATAAAATGAACAATGATATAAGTAGGTGATAAAAGTATATTATATCTTTATCAGTATTGCCTGTTCAAGTTAAAGTCGAGGAAACCGAGTTGGTTATAAACACTATTATATTTTAGGAAGTATTCCGGAACAAAATGTTAGACTTTGAAATCGCATAGGCATTGAGAAAGCGTTTTTTGAATTTATTATATATATTTGACCGCATTTGTATGTAGCTATATGATAGCTGTAGCCTGTAGCCTGTATGTAGCTATAGGATACAGCCTTATGGATATGTTACTACAAATCTTTGGTTTAAAACAACAGCGCGATAGTACGACAGACTCAAGAGACATTTAATGGACCGGTGCAACCGCCAGATTGACCATTTGCTGTTCCCCATTCTTAATGTATCTTTATTCAATTGCATTTGTCTTGAAGGTATAATCAGTGATACCCGCAATTGTAAAAGACTAAGGAGTACAATTGAAGAGCTGAATTCCAAAACCTCTTACTTCCAACAGCTGCTTTGAGTTACAATCTGTTAAATTATTATACTTTGATTACCTTTATTCAAGATATATCAGATATGGTCACTTTACATAATATTGCTGGGTTAAAGTGAACATATCTGATTCATCTTGACATTACTTACATTATCAATTAAAGTTCATCAAAATATAATAATTCAAACAAATTTTTAACTCAGAACAGCTATTGGATGTAAAAGGTTTTTGAACTCAGTTCTTCAATTATTGAATATGTGTTTTAAAAGTGAAGGATAATTTATTTCATTCGCCCACTTTCTTCAGCGACAGATATTCATCCGCTCTATTGACAATACAGATGATAATATTTATTTGATTTACCAACATACAAACAATAATATAAGATAAGGAAGTAAATATATAGTAAATCAGGAAAGAAAAATAGACTTGTAAGTCCGAACACAGAGTGTTTTCCTTTGCTGTTACATAATATAATTCATAAAAGAAACCACACACAAAAAAATACAAAATAGATAGAGAACTGACCTCCATGAATTGTTTGTGGCTCCAAAAGCCAAATGTGAGCAACAAATAATCTAAAACAAAAGCTCAAAGTGTGCACACGAAAACCCTGCTGCACTAGCTTCCCCTGAAAAGTCAAATTCAACTCTATAATCTTCAAAGAGACAAACTCATATTCAACGAAAATACCATATGGAAAGGTTTCTATACCAAAACGATTCTCTTATAAACCATCATGAGCACCAGTTATGAACCAGGCCAATTTACACTGATTTCAATGGGGCTAATTAGTGTGTAGAAGAATTCAAATATCACAGATATACTTTTGTAGGTCATATGGTTCTTGAGCTGTGTTGTAAAGAGGGTTGAAACAACAACGCTTTTGTAAAACGTACATTAGCAACAATAATAAATCAAGCAAGTTTTCAAAGTATATGATTTGTAGAATGATCTTTTGCAAGACATCAAAGTTATTTTTCAATAATATATTTTAGATTTAGATAATGAAAATCGTTTTTTTTTTGGCTGCTTCGACCAACAAACAATATCGTGTGTACCCTGAAGATTTCACATCACCAAATAATGTCTCTTGGGGGCTCTCGTCCTGATCTGCGTTGTTTTTACATTTCTTGTTGTTTACTGGCTTGTCTGTCAGGAAAACATCAGTTTGAAAAATTGAGTTGCTTCATATGGTAGGTAGAGCCATTTAAATAGCACAATTTTAACTGTGTTAGAAATATCAACTTTTAATAATGTGCCATCAAATTGGTATTATATCACCAATTTCAAAAAATCTAAATTATTTGATATTAGAACGACATTCCTTGTATTCAAAATACAATTTGGTGTCTGATGTACTCTCAGGTCCCATAAAAATACTGTGCAAATTATATTTATTTTACTTTGCTATACAGTTTAGTTTAGTTTAGTTTTATTTCACCAATCCACCACCGTTAACCATGTTCATGGGTTTCAATTGTTGTTTTTGTCATTTTAAATTAACTAATTGAAGAAAATTATCTTAGGTCTGATAATAAGTAACTTAACCAGCGTTCCTGTGATGTCCAGCTGTTGATATTAAATAAGAAAACTATATACTATGAGACAAAGATAACCTTGTAATGTGCAGCCATATAATCTAGCATTATATGACGCTGATAAACCGAATGGAGAATGTTGTTATGTAAAACAACATCAGGAAATTCCCACAATGAATAATGCGAAAAGACATCAGCCACAAGGGTTTCTCAACAGCTTCTGGTACAGGAGGAGCGAAACGGATTCGCTTTTAGGCAATTTATTAAAAGACAACAGAGTCATATTCCAGACTTATTCAACCCTGTTAGGTCAAATTTAATGTACATAAGTATTTCGTTGCAACTGAGTTTCACCATCAGCATCAGAAAATGTTTTCAATTTTATCACGTTTATTGATTAAAAACTGCAATTGATTTTAATAAAGATAAAGATACGCCTACGTAACATTTTTCACATTTACAAGCCAAAGACAGGTGAGTAATTTGTGGTGATTTGCAAACGAAGATACAATCTTAAAGGCGTGATATATTGGGAGAATGTGGCACCTATTATCAGCGCCTTCTGCCTGTTTTCTAATTGACTTATTGGTCAACTTATAGCCCTGCAGCATTCATTCAGGATCTCATCTTATGGGACATTGACATCAGATTGGATATCCAATAATTGCATCACACTGTTACTTGACTAACTTCAAATGAGATGTCAAATCAGACATTTATATTACGACCTATTAGTAACAGGTGGCTTGATATTATTTTATCCTTATTTGTATTCTTTATAGTATTCGAAAGTAGAGCCTAAGGCGTAGTAATCGTCTTGAATTTTAACCGTGTTTGGGCGGATTGGAGAGGTATTATGAGGTAGCTGTATTTACACTGAAATATTGTGACAAAAAAGCTGACACACAAGAGGAATGGTACGGTTTACATAAAAGAGATCCCAAGGTTTGATATCGTAGGTACCATTTCCGGCCCATATGCATCATATCATCAACATTGTTAGCCTTAAAATAATAATAATAATAATAATAATAATAATAATAATAATTGCATTGATCATTTCATAGTGAGTGTGTAGAAGAATTCAAATATCACAGATGTACTTTTGTATGTTCTGTGGTTATTGAGTTATGTTGTAAAGAGGGCTGAAACAACAACACTCATTAACAACAATAAATCAAGCAAGTTTTCAAAGTATATGATTTGTAGAATGAGCTTTTGCAAAACATCAAAGTGATATATTTCGATAATACATTGATTAAGACAATGAACATCGATATTTTGACTGCTTTGACCAACAATACCGCGTCTACCCTTAATAAAGGTAATTTAAAATAAAATTTACCCCCAATGAGGCTAGTAGAAATGAAAGGTAGATGGTACAGAGTGATAACCTGATCGGACATCAATCTAGATGTGTGAGCTGGCTGTACTCTCGAGATGATCAAAGTGGTGACGCAATTTAGTCACCTACTGTTGACTGCCCGGGTTGACTCCGAATTCAAAACCATTTCAATGACAAAGTTAAAAGTAAAAGTAAGACTTAATTATCTTTATGATGTGACTTAAAGCAAGGCTATTTAGTTACTCTCCTGTCGCAATGGTCCATAGAACAACACATTACATCCGGAGTGGTACACACCATACCCATGACAAAGCCTGAACAAAACACACTTTTATAAGTGTGTTTTGTAACAAAACACACTTTTAAGTGTGTTTTGTTTAGGCTTTGTCATTGGTATGATGTTGTACCATACATATTCACTGGGGTTAGGAGAAAGTATAATGCATAACAAATTTCTGTATTTGGATGGGGTAAAGTCCCGGGGGTAAAGTGGTGAAGTGATGGGTAAAGGGATGAGGCTGCCAAGCGGGTCACCCACCTAGTAGTGAAGGAGTAAGACTTAATTATCTTTGTGTCGCGTGGCTATTTAGTTACTCTCTTTTCTACAATAATAACATATTTCTAACCACGACCTGTCAAATAATTTAAAGATAACCTGGTGTGAATCATTGAACACTCTGACATATTTCTCGTGTGTTACTTTGTTTTGATCATCTATTTTACTTTACACATAGCATGCAAGAACAACGCAAAGAACCAAAGGGTACTTCAGGTGCTTCATCAATGTTAATTATAGGAAATTTAAAGTGACGTTAAAAGAGCACCTATCTTCAGAGTCAACGATGTCTTAAGTAGTACTGATTGAATCGATAGTGGTGCCTAATTGGTCCCTCCCATAGGTTATGTCACTTAGATGGTGTTGTGGCTCCCCAAGGATAAGCAGTGCCACTAATTAAGATAGATCGCCCCGTAATGTATGGCGGGTTGTACAATCACGATTTTCCCTGCCAATCCATACGTAGCTGCGGGATACGGTAAAGTCAAGTTGGTGAATTGATTAGAAGAAGCCGTGCTCATATAAAGCATATCTCTAAAATGTGAGGTATAGTCGAAGGTCAAAGCCGTCTCACATTTGGATAATCATTTTTGAAGTTACTTGTCATGGAAATCATTCAATTCGATTGTGCCCATGTACATGTATTACCACGCAAAATCATATTCATATATATAGTTATTCATGTATTAAACCGTATTTGAAGAAAAAGAAAACACCGGACAAAAGGGGCAAACATTTATATCTTACTAAAACAGTCACCACAATAGCAGTTCATGAAAGGGTTCATGAATCATGAACTTATAGCCAAAGCAAGGGTCAATTTTGAAAATCAAGGTGACCATAATGACCGCAAAAATATTGTCTTTAATTTCAGATATAATGTATCATCGTCCCTATCTGTCCCTATACTGAATTGCTTTGGCGTGTTGTACAGTCATGGGATGTCTTAACAATTCATATCAATCTAGGCCAATCGCGACAGTGGCTCGTCTGTTCGGGTTAGGAAACTAAAGTGTTCTAGTTAGAAACGAGTCACCGAGTATTAATATACTTTGATCAGCTTTTACCATTACTCCGAAAAGTAGACCCACATTGAGAGTGATATAGTTAATCTGCCTGGTCTATAGTTTGCGTGTTAAAGAAAGTAGACAACGTATAGGACTTCATCAAAGGTATATTTTAAAACTGGTCAACAACACTCACTTTTTGAACCGAATATTTCAGAGAAACTATTCTCCGTCATCAGCGGTGTAATGCTGTTGGTAGACTGACTGGTGATTCTCCAGTGTTTCTAGATGTTATTGGCAATGTCCTTTTTGTCCTTTGTGATGGTGTTTGTAGAAAAGAATCATATATTCTAGAAAGTTCTCTGTCCCGTCCCTATTTAGGGTGGTGCTGGTCTCTTGTTTGATTTTAATGGCTTCCCTCACTTTCCTTGGCAAAAACTTGTCTTCTCTGCAGAGGACTTTAACATTTCCAATGTCCGGTTTATGTCCGATGTCCTTGCTGTGCTCTTCTAATGCCGATTGATATATGACTTCAATTAATAATTTGTAATACATGTACTTCTGGCGAGACGTCTCAAGTCAATTCTCCAAATAAAATATATTGATATTAATCCGCGATGTTATACGGCCCGCCTATAAACTATAGTACTGGGCCCGATCACTGGAGAAGAACTCAGCATCGCTAGATGTTTTTGCTGAATTGGAACCTCAGTCATGTTCATGGACTTTCCGACACGGCGTTTGGACCTATATTTGAAATGCGTTATGGTCATAACGGCACGTATCCGACACTTTATTTGGAACCTACTATCAACTTATATTTCTTTTCAAATAGTTCAGCATGCTTATCATGTATATAGGCTTTTTAGTCTGGCTTGAGCATTTACTTTAGCCTGGTGCCACTAAAGAGCAACCGTTTAAACAAATAAACAAACAAACAAACTCACATATTATAAACACAATAATGTTATTGACGTCGTAAGTCAAAGTTAAGATTAAGATATTGAGTGTCCTGTTTGTTTATTTGATAACTTTATAAGAATTTGTGTTTGTTTCATATATTTGTTTCTTCTTCAGAATTTGCGTTGGCGTTTTTCTCCAAATCGTAATAACAACTTCCTCTAGAGATATAGTGGTTGAAATCTGGATCAGTAAATTGACTACTGCTGACAAAACAAACACATGTATTTTATTTTAGCAAGCCTTAAAGAGTCGTAGAGTGGTTTTATTTTTGCAATTTAGGACTACTCTATACAACCCGTTCTTTTCCACAAAATTAGTTTTCATGCACCGTGTAAAAAAAATTTAAATTATTTATAAATTGCCTAAAAGTAATTGTCATTTCTGAACTGAAAAACTGGTATTTCTGAACTGAAAAAAACCGAAGAAAACACAGTACGACTATTGACAAAGTTGAAGTCCCGTTCAAATACAGGGTGTCCCAAAAAAAAAGAGGCCCCTCATTGCGCCCTCTTTTTCTCCTATTTCTGAAAAGTTGATCAAATATAGTTTGTTATGTGAAGAAACCTTGAGTCGTTAGCTTTAATAAGCTAAAACAGTTATATCCATCGGCTCACAACTTTTGAAGATATGCTCTTTTAAAGAAATGTACCCGTTTTCCACTCTGTCCACGAAGAAGGCTTCACTACTTCAAAGATTGAATAGGTACACATACCATGCATGAATATCAAACATTCCTCAATGATAACTTTATAAAATAACTTTATTTATGGAATGGGCTTTGTGGGCAAGGGATTTTGTTAATAGTGTCATTAATTTGTGGGTAAATTGGATGCCGAATGGGACTTCTTTTGCCTTACGTGCAATTACATATTTTTTCTTGATTATTTATGCCTTTTTGTTTTATTAGGTTTCTTACTTTCTTACTTTGTAGTTTCTTGCATTTTTTATTTACAACATAGGTCATTTCTCTTTTTAGGATAAAAGGTAGCCCTAAAAGGCTGTTTGGTTTGTCTTTGGTTCTTCTGAAGTGAGTTTACTGTGCTGCTCTGCCCTCTACCTGGTTGCCTCCTTGGCGAATACAGGTTTCAGCCCTGGTCCCCATTGCATCAATTGCATTGCGTACCATCCTTGTGCGCCGGATACTTGTGAATGAATAATACATGTACGTTTGCGAATATCTTGGATTTTGCCACAAAGGAAAAAAATCAAGTGGTGTGAGGTCTGGTGATCGTGCACTCTACAGCATAAGCCATCCCAACCACACTCTGTTTGCTATCCATGGACAGAGTGAAAACGGGTACTTTTATTCAAAAGGGCGTATCTTCAAAGGTTGTGAGCCTATTGAAATAATGGTTTGGGTTTATTAAAGCTAACGATTAAAGGTTTCTTTACATACCAAAATATATTTAATCAACTTTTCATAAATAGGAGAAAAAAGAGGGCGCAATGAGGGGCCTTTTTTTTGGGACACCCTGTACATGTAGCTAATTTCTATACTCAAGCAGAGAAATTGCTGTGTCGTGTAAAATGTCTTCTATTGTCATTAATACACGGCTTTCTGCTTTAACCACTTATAGGCTATGTTAGCACATCTATGACACTAACAAAGGTGCCAAAACCTGAATTTTGATGATTTTTATGATCCTTCCGATGATCAAATGATTGAAAAGGTTGGAGGAAAATAGTTCTAAGGGTAGTGTAGTTCATTGGAAGATCTAGAGAAAAACATTATATACACATATACAATGGTGATGTTGGTGCAAAATAAATCCCTGTAGAGAATGAAGACACGGGTTCCGAATTTTAGGCATTTGATTAAAAGATTCCCGGCTTGTCAAGCTGAAACTAAAATCATTGTACAGACAAATTTCATCAGCATCATTAAACTCATTCTATTACTTTAAACTGATTTCAATTTTAATTTTCTTACACGATATTCCTGAATATTTTCAAATAAAATATTTCACATGTTAAACCTAAACCAGGTCCCAGAAATTTTTGCCGTGATTTTCAAACGTAGATACAGTATTTAAGACGTGATACATTGCAACCTATATCAAGACAATCTGCCCATTTTCTAATTGGCTTATTGGTCGGCTCTTGGCCAACAGGATTCATTCCAGATTACCAGAATCTCATCATATGGAACTTTCACACCGGATTGGATATAATTACTTTTACTTGAGTGCCTTGTCAAATGAGATGTTTATGTGAGATATTATATGAAGTGCAGTCAACAACATTGTTGATTTTATAGTATTTGAATAGCGTAAAAGAGGATGGTAGCTTGAAAGCTGACGCAGGTTGATTTTGGGATTTAATATTAATTTGTTATTTTATCGCACAGCAAAAAGTTAAATGGTGAGAAACAGACCATTACCAGAAATAATGGATGTATTGACCAGGTAGGTCTGAGGTACACGTAGGATCAAGAAAAATAATGACAATTATGACAACTTTAAAATGACTTTAAAGAGATCCTTCTATATCACCAAATGTCTTTTTAATGGTACACGGTGTGTTGCACGGTTGTTTGATGTGATATAAGTTTTTCAAACAAAACATCATGTACAACCCAATTTTAGGCTAAAACAGTTCAAGCGATATCATGCTAATATATACAGATGCTTTTAAGTCATTTTCAACTTTAATTCCCCATCTTTTACAGAATTGTTCAATTTTAGCGCACTTTTAAAGCTTCTTTCGGATATGAAATGTATCTATTTATAACAAAATTGGTGGCGCTATTTAGTTACTAGAAATTACTCTTTCAAGCTTTTAATATCAGTATTTCAAGCTTTTAATGGCAGTATTGATCACCTACCCTTTGCAAATTAAGAAATATGATTTAGAATAAATAGCGCCACCTATAGTTTACATTTAGTTAATAATGAAGCCAACTCTATATACATCAAACAACCGTGGTTGTTGGTCGAAGTAGCCAAAAAAAACTTTGATGTTTTGGAAAAGTTCATTCTACAAATCATATAGGCCTACTTTGAAAACTTGCTTGATTTATTGTTGTTAATGAGTGTTGTTGTTTCAGCTCTCTTTACAACGTAACTCAAGAACCACAGGGCATACCAAAGTATATTTATGATATTTTAATTATTCTACACACTCGCTATGAAATGATCAATGCAAATTTTGTCGAAGCTCACTACCATAGTTGCTAACCTTAAAGCCATATTAACATTTTCGTACAAAATAGATTAGTATTTTAGTCTAGTTCACCGCTATTGTTCCCAATACACCCAGATGTTTGTTTTTTCTAACCTAATTCTTCGTAATCCTTAAAAACCCTAGTACGCACATTTTTTTTTTCCCAAAATAAAATATTGTCCCATGGGTGGGCGAAAGGTCATTAAACTTTACATGGGTCAAATTTCAAACTTCATCAAATTGTGTCAAAAACATAACAACATAAAATGTATAGTTTTATCTACCATTCTTAAGTTATTACCAAAAATATCATAGGTCAAGCGTTGACCTCTAAAAGGTCAAAATGATCTTAAACAATGCTAGTTAGCAATATGTAGGATGTTTCATAACCTAGATTTTGCATCAAATAGGTCAATGACCATAGAAACCCATTGAACTTGACATGTTTTGATGTGTACAAAATGTATCACGACTTATGGTACAATGCTTTGTTGTGTAGATCACCGTCCCGCGCGCCATGTACGTGAAGTGTTATGAACATCGTGAAAACATTCAACTAATATTTCCATCGTAATAATAAAACGACGATTCCTGCCTTTTATTTATTCTCGGCTTTTGACAAAACTACAGCACCTAGATTCATTTTTGCAGGGTATGTTGGTATAATAAAGTACAATATAATCGTGTAGAACACATAATTTTGAAAAATATTGAGGGCGTCCTCCTCGGCAAATGTTATAATATGGCTTTAACTTAAAAGTAGTACTGATTGAATAGATACATGATCGATAGCAGTGCCTAATTTTTCCTCGCCTGCCATAGGTTATCTCACTTTTATGGTGTTGTGACTCCCCCAAGGATAAATAGCGCCATTAATTACCATAGATCGGCCAGTATTATGTATGACGAGTTGAAGAATCACGAATTTCCCTGTCAATACCTCATAATAATAATCCACCCTTTTCCGTTGCATGTGTAGCTGCGGGATACGCGGTAACGTCAAGTGAAAGAAACTGCGCTCATTTATAGCATCACTAAGGTGTGGGTATAGTCGGAGGTTAAAGCCGCGCATGTTCGCGTCAGTCTTTAATCAATTGTTGGATGATCACTTTGTAGTTGTTCTCGTTTCTCATTCAATTATGTGCCCACCTACAACTCAGCAAATTATTTTTGTAAATACTGAAGACCAAAAAATGCTTTGGGACAAAATAAACTTCTTTTCATGAATTCTGTCCATCGTAGCATATTTTGTTTCACATATCGGGTTAAATTGATATTGGCACACATCCTTGGGTTCATGCAGAATATTCTAAACTAAAGATTAAATTCTACATGCTTTGTGAGACTTTAATGGAACAAATTGCAACTTTCAAAACTGCATCTTTTCTTACATAATTAGTCAATCTGACCGAACGCAACGAGTCTGGCATTGTCAATTTAACCAAGTAATGATTTTGAACTGTATACAACTTCCACTGGAAGCAACACATGAGTAACAAAAACGGTGTAGGGACATTCAAAGACGCTCAGAGAAGATCAGAGAAAGAAGTACACACTCCACTGTACTCTAATTTCAGGAGTAAAAGTGAACCTGTCACCAATCTGATCGATTGGATACCCAAGTATGAAGCAAGTTAGCAAGAAACCCTGGTAGACTGTCCCTTAAATTTGTAGATGTGCTCAAGCAGGACAATGGACTGGAAGCATCGGGAAAACAGCAAATCAAATTGAAAGCAAACTTTGAATACATCAATACACAATATGCGAAAGCTAACATTTACCCATGCCTAAGATGATTCTCATAACCTTAGGATTCAACTAATTCATATATAATAAAGTGTGGGTAAAGACAAACAAACATGTTGACATTGTAAGGAAAGGTTAAGTGGGACAATAATAAGATATTGAGTGTCTGTCCTGTTCTTTTATTTTAATCACATCGGAATGTGCGCCTGTATCAGGTCAAGATTTGTATCAGATTGTATTTTTGTTTAAAATCGTAAATAACAACTTTTCGAAGAGATAAATAACTCGGATCAGTGAATTTTCTACTACTGACAGATAAAATTGACACCAAGATGAGCTTATAATGTAGTCATGAAGCCGTTTTAAGGAATATTACAAAAGTTCCCAACAGAAGTGTAAAAACATGCAAAGAATTCAAATATCATTGAATAAATTCACAAAAGATCGGTAGAGCAAACTCAGTAACCAAAGTTCCTTGTATCTGATCCAATTATACACTTACTTGTGAACGTTTTGATTTACAAGTAAGTGAGTGTATAATTGGATCACATACAAGGATCTTTAGTTACTGAATTGAAATATCGCACAGTCTGATAATCTTGCCATGCAGGTGGAATCAGTTTGGAATTGTTGATACAAGTTTCGGCATGTGTTAGAAACATGACTAATATAAACAATTACATTGCAATAAGCATAATCTAGTAACATAACTTTGCCGCTGATAAACCGAATGAATAAGGTCAAATAACATCAGCAATGGTTAAAGCGAAAGTACATCAGCCACAAGGGTTTCTGAACAGCTTTGAGTAGCGGATGAGGAAACGGATTTGCGTTTAGGCACTTTGATAAAAGACAACAGAGTCAGATTCCACACTTGCCTAATTCTGATCGGTCAAACTTATTTTAAAACACAATTTAAATCGTGAATAATAACTTAAAGCCGTTTTAGTTAGTTGAAATTGTATTCCTGATCAACCTGAGTTGACTACTACGGACAAAGCAAATTAAGTGATATTTAGCGAAGCTAAGACGTTCCTCAAATGGTTCTAGTAGTTTTAAGTGGTTCTAGTGGCTCTTCAAATAGCTCCTTATTTTTCAGCTACTCTATTCAAAATTCGCACGACAAAATTAACGATTCAGATTCGGATTACGTTTTATTTCAAATAACCTGAAATATTAAAAAATAATAAAAGACGTAAAACACAATGAAATGGATTATCCTTTATGTTTACTGTCACATACGCACTAAAACCTTGCATTAAGGCCTCAAATCAAACAGTTGCATGGGAATATTTTTCCTAAAATAAACCTGAAGGGCCTGACATTGGAAGGATTTAGAGTCAATTTGTTATGGTCAAAGTGAAAAATCATCTAAAGCCAGCTGAAGCTTACTAGGCACAACAGTGTCACCGTCAGGTTATCCATATATTTCCAGCATTGTGGATTGGGCCCTTTTTTGTGCCAACATAATTTATAATGACTTTAAATCATAATTCAAAACAACACATTCATTTTACATATTCCCCGACACATTCATGATATTCCTTGGAAATCAGTTATTGTTCTCTGAATTTACTTTGTGATTCGAGATATGCGGGTGAATATTATCAGTTGTTATAGTTTGATCAGCTCGTAATAGGCGGGAAATGTTAGGCTTTTGCCACTACGCCGAAAAGTAGACCCACGTTAAGAGTGATATTAGTTGACCTGTCTGGTCTATATTTTGTGTGTTAAAGAAAGTATACGAAGTATAGGACTTGAATTAATAATTTGTGCTTCTGGCGATACGTCACAAGACAATTCTCAAAATAAAATATTTTGAGATTAATGCGCGATGTTATAAGGCCCGTCGATTACGAGCTGATCAAAGTATAGACGAGGTTGGTGGAATACCTCGGACATAGTGAAATCCCAACCCAAGTTCGAATTAAGGTGCAAAAAGCAAAAGCAAACACTGGTGCACATTTCTTTCCGGTAACATTTTGTTTAAAGAGCGCAAGTGTACCGAACTAACTTAAACAACTTGTGGAACAGGCGCTACTTACAATCGTCTTTTCGTCCCAGTGTAGGTGTGTGAAATGACTCTGATGTTCACCAGTGTACAGACGCGGCGCTAACAGCTTTTGGGCAAAGGTATAGAGTTTAAATAAAATTATGGAAATAATTTCCACCGGCCAACTTTAATACTTTAACCAACTGCTTTTCTTTCACTAATCAGCTTCAAACTCAGTATTTGTTAATATATTCTCAATTTTATTTCAACAGATAATTTAACAGTTCCGTGTTTAAGCTCGAAACACGGAATCTGAGGTCATATTGACAAAACATGTATTTCGCATGGTTTGAACAAGCGTTATGAAAAAAATCGACTGTATGGAGGAATGAAATCACTTTCTTTCTTCTCTTCAATTTTACCGACAACCTGCATCATTCATTGTCAAACAAATCACTTTATTGAACCTGCCTTCTAGTGAGTATCTGTACCTGCTGGCTATATAATATGTACTCATTTCATATTTCACAACAAAATACCGTGCTGATATTTTACTTTCTGTGCAATCGTGATTAAGTGGAAAGATACTTACTTGTTAAGAACATCATATCTTGAAGTATCACAATCTTTACGGTTAAATATTTACATTGCGAGAAGAATTCCCCGCGTAAAAGGCACGGCACGAATTATATTTATCCGTAGCATTCATTGTATAATTAATGTTCTTCATAAAGAGAACCAATCTCATTTATTTCCTTCTCAACTGAGCGACACTGAAAATAAATACAATGCTAAAGACTTGGTAAATTTCACTAAGCATTCGACACACGTACAAAGTTATTAATAACCTTAATTTCCTTCCACTCCATGTTCGCATTTAATCAAAATGCATTAGGTACAATTAAGATACAACTGTGCACAGAAATACTTTCAGGTAGTCCGTGAAATTTGAACAGTAATGATCTACTACATAGAGGCAAACTTAGATCATATTTTATGTATCACTGCTGATAGACTATTAAGTTACATAGGTTAATCAAGTTAGATTTGTGTCTGGAATACGTCCTATTGGCTAATCAAGGGGGATTCAAGGAATCATCTGGCGTCTTAACATCTTAACACAGCATCTTAATACACCGATATTAAGTTTCAAACGAGACAAGAGAATTTTATATTTGTATCGTTCACTTTCTCATCGACAAATTCGAAATTGGCAAGACCTTGGCATGGTCTTGGGCATGGATCATGCCTAAATTTTTGCCTGACACAACAAATCATCTACAGATTTTTTTGGTTTTGTTTTTGTTTTGTTTTTGACGGCGAGTTTTGCGCTCTTAAGAAGTTTAAATTTCTTATTGCAAATTGGTCTCTGTGCAGCAAGCTAAACAAAAGAAATCGGACAATCTAGTAACACTTTATGGAATGTATTCTACACATAAAGCGCCCGTCATACTTTCCTGCCGCTTGCCACAGGGCGTTTCAACCAATGACAAGCCTTTATTGTGCCCGTTTGTCTGAAATGCGCGTGCGCCACGCCGCTCAGCGGCAAGCGGTAGGGTAGTATGAAACCAGCATAAATGTACGGCGGAATCATAGCATGTTGCCTATTGTGATCGACGCTAAGTCAGGTACCTCATGAGCAGGTGATGAGCAAACTAAAAAATAGCGAAATTAGCGTGTGCGTACACAAAAGAAACTTCACGCGTGTGATGAGCGATATCGCCAGGTTTGAACGCTGTACCGGCGTCAGCTGAATTCGAGTACGCTTAGAGCTAGTGCACAGGCATGGAAAATTCCAATCTGTGTATTATTAATCTAAAGTTCAACGTACATGTAGAATTACGGAACAAAGTTAATGCATTACAGTTCTATTTATAAGTAAATGTATTGACCAGGGAAAGCTATAGAGGGCTACTGTCCAGTCCGTATAACAGTAAAAATTATTCATAACACCATGGGTACTCGATTAATAAACAGAATTAAAATTATGCAAAATATGATCAAATTTGCATAACAAAGTGATGCTGATGAATAAAAAGTAACTGTTTCGTTTCAGGCACACTACATCGTCATCTACAGGCCTATACCACATGTATAAACTTTCCCGATAGGTTTTAAAAAGGAATCTATCTTTACCCTTTCTCTGACCAGTGGCGTACCGTGGCCGTCCCAACCCCGGGGGGCTGAAGAAAATTCAATTTTGCTGCCCCTTCCTCAACAGCCCGAAAAGGTTGACCCAATTTTTTTCTCGGTCGTTTGAAAAAGTGAAGAGCAAAAAAAAAAAGGGTTTCAGGCGCGCGCTAGCGCTCTAAAAGCAGCACATTTTGATGTATAGTACCATTTTTTCAAAAAATGTTATGCTTTATCAAAAATTTCAGCCATTTTTTATTTACTAATTCTTTTTGCCGCCCCCTTCCTTTTTGCCGCCCCTTCTTCTTCCACCGCCCCTTCTTTTGGGCCGCCCCCTGCTTTTACACCGGGGGGGCTGGCGCCCCCAAAGCCCCCCAAAAAAATACGCGCATGACTGACCAAAAAATGAAAAAACGACACGTGTAATTTAGCTGTGAGGCGAGAACCCCTGGATACTACCTGACCAGGGGAGCTTCAAAGCTATACAGGCGGTATTCATCACAAACCAAGAGGCTGCAGTGTTGCAACGCCTTACACTGACCAGAGAAGATGTAAAGAAAGGAGATAGATCCAGCTATCCTCAAACAAAATATGTGTGTTGCCGCTCATTCAAAAGCAATCACGCTATTTAGGTTTAACAATAAAATACAACAAAAGGGTTCGAGCCCATGACGGTTGTGATACACAAGTTGCTGCTTACTAGTTTTAGGGAAAGGTCAGTGTCTGTATACCATCAATACTATGCATACCATGCATGCAGATCCTAACATCCAGTTTATTTCAAATAAAATATGACCAAAGTTCCATGGCAAATAATAATTTTGCACGCTTGGTTACGCTTTCAACCTCTACGATTTATGATACAGCCTATTTTCAATTATCAAAATATCTTTATTAGGTTTGTAGGAAATGACAGGAAAATACATAAAACAATACAATATAGATGATCAAAAATCATCCCTTTTCTAACAAAATCCTAAAACACTCTCCTAAATAATTAATATATGTTCCAAAATGGGCGGATTTTTTTGGAATCTTTACAAAACTACATTTCTTTCTTATAGTATCCACGTGTGGCATCCCTTCAGAGCAACATCAGGTACTTAACACACACATGTCATACTTTCAAGGGATTCTCTATAGAAACATTGGATATGGTTTCAATTCTGGAGTGAAAATTAATCAACCGTAGTCGGCAACTCACATCACATCAAAGGCTACTTTCAAGTAGATGTGTAACTACTTGAGAATAAAGGACTATGAATAGGTGCGACAGGATTACCTACGGGATTATCTCAAGGATATAATTCCGTTCTCCCTCCTTCTTTTTCAACTTTCCTGCACTGACGTACCTACAATGAAGAGTACCAAATTGACACTGCGTTATATGGTTCTTCAAATGCCTGCTTATACAATTGTCATGATTGTGTAAGATATTTCATGCAAACAGATCTTTGAAATTCAACTCTTTGCAATTTGCATTATTCATTTATCTTGTTGATAACAATGGTCACGAGTGAATACACTCAAGTAGGACTATCTACGCAAGTGACTGAACCACTTCAAATACAGATTTACAAATACAGATTATACACTCTTAGATAGCGAGAACCAATCAGATCAAGTGTTAGAAAAATCCAAACCATGCATTGATTTAGTGAAAAAAAAAAACCCAGCAAAAATCAGATGTTTTTCATCTCGTGTATGAAATAGGTTAATGAACGCGTATTACTTGTTGCGCGAGAAATTTTCACAAGGCAACTTGTCTAATGTCTCCCAAAAAGTAATACTCGTTCATTAACCTATAATTAGTGTTTTTAATTCAAGAAATTAAGTTTGTCACTGAATCTTTTTGAACTATTATATTTACATATTTCGGTGCAAGCAATTTAATTTAGCTCACTTTATATGTTCAGGACTGGCCCCCGGGACTGGCCCACTAGGTTTGAAGCGCATGGTAGAAATGTTCGCAATTCAAGTGCAATATCAAAAATTCCAGTCAGAACATCCAGGTTTGCTAATAGTCCAGTGCCATATTTTATTAATTTGTTGAATCAGTAGTTACCCTTTTGCACTTGGCAATTTTAGTGTTTTTAAACATTTTTGATGTATTACATGTAGGCAGGTGTCAGTGATATTATGTGTGGTGTGGCTGTGGTGTGAATTAGATATGGGGGGTGAGTATGCAGGTGTGGGTGGCTGTTTTCTGTGGTGTTTGGGTGTTGTTTGTGTTCAGAGGTGATGTAACCATGTGTGCTGGGCATGCTGTTGTTTGTGCATCTGCATGCGTGGGGGTGTGCACTCATGCTCCCTTCACTTGTGTGCCCTTTTTCGACCCACACCCGACTCGCACCTGCATGCTGATGTTTTGATATGTGACAATAACCATTTATTCTTTATGTGCAATATTTTCATTTTTATCTGCCATTATTTGAATTAATAATATATAATAATAATCCATAATACCATTATTAAATAACATTTTGGCTAGTCTACTGTGGTTTATCATTGGGGTGGGTTTGTCCAGACTATGGTGAATTTGGCTAAAGGGGTAATTGGTCCTGGATAAACATCCCTTTTTCATAGAGCAAGAGGACTATATAACATTTCACCAGTCCTGAAGAACTCTGGCATATTATTTCTGGTAATGGTCTGTTTCTCACCCTTTATGTAATGCAAAATTACTCCCCAATGAGGTTCTGACATGATTTTATATAGTTATGCGGTCATAAGTACCACGTCGTAAAGAACTCGCAACCTCTCAACATAGTCCACTACAGTCTATGCTCTCAACTATCGATAGAGCGTTACGCTTCGGCTATCCAGTTTTACGCACCATCTACATGTATGAAGTATGCCGCCCACTATATACTCCAGTTGAATAGGCTTATTATGGAGTAAAACACGATCAATCAAGTTCTGAAAAAAAATAACAGAGAGTAAAAAATGACTGCAAGAAACCATAACAATCTGTGCTAATTGCACCCAAAATCTTGCCAAATTAGTCGAGTTTCATATTTGCAAATCGTAACTTTTATTAGGTTAAGTGAAACTTTGCCACTTTTCAAAATAGCCTGGTATCATAAGTAGCATATACCAAGATGAGCACAAACAAGGGTATGCCGTTATCCCTCTATTTGGCATAAATGTTTCAAGATGAACGCGGATGTTTTAAAATCGACCACAACACCTCATTGTTTGGAACATTTTATTGCTGACGTAATTCATATGGATTTTGAGTGAAAACCTTCCAGACGTACACGAACATCAAGCTATCACCTAAAACGTGTTTAACTTGCCAAGCTGCTGATTGATCACTTGAAACTTTACTTATTTCTCTCTATCTGAACTTTATGGATTCACAAACTTTACTTCGTGTCTCCGTGATGTTACTTCCATCATACTAAAGTGCATAACTCAAGCACGCACAGAATAAACTACGTCTAGTACCGATTCAAAAAATGGTGCAGCGATATTTTTAGACCACAAAAATTCAACTAATGTTGAGTGTTACTTAACCTTGATGTTAATTTAATTTAATTTAATTTAATTTAATTGGTAAAGTGTGATAGATAAATTCTCAAAAAGTGTTTTACACGTGGATTGAATCCTACTCTAACAAGTTTGTAACTTTTGCGATTAAACATATCGATTTTAAAAGGTCAATCTGGTATTACGGATATTTCAAATATATATTTGGACTTTAGATAAAGGTTTGCACTTTTAATCCAATGTAAATGCAAATGTAAATGTAAATAGGTAAAGATCTACGTGGTATAACATATTATTACATAGTTTTAATGATTTGCTTCCGCGATTTAATACTTTATATATTTAGCAAAATATACTGCTTATGTTTATCAATATTGTTATATCAATTTCAACAAGGCACACTATCTATGCAAGAATTATTTTGTTATTTTTAAAGTAGACAAACGGATATTAAATGATCTTTCCAATATTATACAGTGAGGCGTATTCCATCACATTGTGAACATTGAGCCTTGTAAATGGTTGATCTGCCTCTGACATCAAGCTTATTTGCAACTCTCTTTAGAGCGCCCAACTTCAGTCCTGCTCTGGATGAGATGTTAGAAATGCTGTTGACTGTGACTCCCAGGATCTGCAGTTCCTCCTTCTCTGTCAGTTTGGTGGTCGTGCCAAACAGAATATCTAGCTTGATTGGATTCGTCTTTTTTGACATTGTCATTGCCTTACATTTCGATGGTTCGAAAGTCACCTTCCACCTGTATGCCCAAATCCTCATTTTCTCCCTGTTCAGGCTATCAGTGACAGCTTCAGGGTTGTCTCTAGATGCAATCTCACAAAACAAGGTGGAATCATCTGCGTAGAGGTACAGTTGGTTTTCACACTTATCACCCAGGTCATCATTGAAGACAGAGAACTAAAGTGGGCCAAATAGTGACCCCTGTGGAACTGATGCATTGATGGAGGAAGTACTTGATGACTGGCCAGAAAAGACAACTTTGATGGAACGATCTGTCAGGTAGCTCCTAATCCAGGTGAGCAGCTTGCCGGGTACACCTTTTTGCGTGAGTTTTGAGCAAAGGCCATTATACCAGACCTTGCCAAATGGTCCTTTGATGCCCATGGCAATCATGCGCACTTCGTAGCTTCTGTCCAGGGAGATGGACTACTCTTGAGTCTTGGGTCAGAATGGTGAGGATGACAGCTGTGCTGTGGCCAAAATCCGAACTATATCTGATATCAGTTGGTTTCCAAGGAGATATACTTCTGAAGTTGGTTCTGTACATCAGCCTCAGTGACCTTGCTGATGATGCAGGGCAGTGAGATGGGCGGTATATAGATGGATAAGACTTCGAATCTCTCTTGGTTACATACCACTAATAGGCCTGGGCGATACATGGAAATACGACGAGTAACTATTTGTTTGCATGGCATCTAAAAAGACTGCATTAAAATCGCTAAAATTGATCAAGTTATATAGCCAAAAAAGTACTTTTTAGGGTTTGATGCTTCAAAATGGTATATTTTCTCTCATTATATGACATTTTTTGTTGTAATAGTTTTTAGTAAATATTTGCCCTACCATATTGTAACTTTCAGCTTCGAGGGCACACTGTCATTTTAAGGTGTTTACGGTTCAGTGCGTTAAAACAAGAAAAGTCTCAGGTCAACCTATGTTGAGTTTTTGATCATTTGGCATTTCACCTGATATTAGTGGCATTTAACTGTGAGAGTTCTGAATATGAGAAAATTCCACCCGAAATTAGCCATTTTCCCATTGAAACCCGTGTAATACATAATTAGTGGTATTTAACCTCTTGGCAATAGGGATGACAGATGCAGTCTTCCATTTGCTTGGGAAAACTCCCTTGGAGAAGCTAAGCTCAAACAGCAGGCTGAGTGGCCTTGCCATTTCTGCGCTGCACTCTTTCAGGACTCATGAAAGGATTTCATCAGGACCATTCGCTTTATCTGTTAAAGGCGAGGCAGATGACCCATGATAAAAGACCTCGTTACAGTCGGATCCGATCAGGGTAATGAGCCAGATTGTGAGCTACACTTGCCCGTCCTGTAATAATGCCCCCAATCAGCTATCTATCGCTACTCCCTTCACTAGGTCACTTGTGTCTGGCTAAAGTTTCGTCAGCGTTTTCTCATAGATTTCACCTGTTTAAGGCATGACAAAAAGGGGAAAAAAGAAACTCTGTACAACCTCAATCAACTATTTTACTAAAATCCTTTATTTTTGATTAGCTATCTAGTCCTAGTTGTCTAATAGCTTCTTATCACAATGCAACTTGCTAAACTAGTGTCATCAGCATGTCCTCACATGTTCCTCCTAGACCCTAAGTTATCGCTTGGTTAACAATAAGTGTCAGGGGACAATCGTGTCACTAGCACATCGTTCATTTCACGACATGCAATGGTACACATTCAAGTCATGTACCGTGATATAGATGGCGTTAATGCATAATGTGAGTCAGTGTAAAGGTTAACCGTGCAGCTGACGCAATGCCGTTTTCCAGCTTTTTTGGGGGAGGGGGTGGTCCGATTTTCAGATCTGGATAAGGCTCGACCTATTGGTCAGCTTGACGCTGTACAAACCCAAAAGTGACCGCCCAAGAAAAACAACGGCTGCAGAAGACTGGTACATCAGGCTGCCAACACTTCGAAGCCGTAGACTAATGAAACAGTGTGATATTCCTTACTCATATTTACTGGTGCAAATGGCGCAGACAATGGTAGAGTTGGCACATTTTGTTTGAGACCTCCTCGTCTTTCAAAGACAGTTACTCAACCATGGAATAAGTTATGGTCACAACTTTGGTGTCATTTTTGATAGGAAAGAACAATGTTTGTGTTGATATGAAACACTATGGAAATAAATTTTCAAATATTTCTAATATATGGCCGTTTTGGAAAGTTTCCAAACTTTTTGAGGAGTTTATATCAATTGGTTCTGCCTGTATGTGTTAATGAAACGTATAAATGAAACAAGAACAATAGACTATGATTTGCTTCTCTCTCGTATTTCTAAGGTATCTTTCTTATTTGAAATTATTTTCATATTCTCAGTCCCACATAATTATAAATCTTAGCTTAGTTTTTCATCTTTTATTCCATTAGTTCAAAGGATCTTATAAAGCAAAGGTTCGTTTTCAGAACACAAAGAAGTTTCTAGTACAGGAATAATAATGTTCTTAAAATTAGTGTGTTCGACTTATGAGCGTAAGGTTGTGAGTTCGACCCCGTTTGGGCAAACATCTTGTGCTCTTTGGCAAAACACTTTATCTCGCTTGCCCCACTCCGTCCAGGTGCAAAATGGAAAGCTGTTATTGAGGTACTAATGCGTGTGTCGTTGTTGGTAGCCAACTATGATAAATCTATATTCAATGCCTACATATTTTACTTCTCTTTCCAAATAGAGAACTTTGGGATTAACGAACCTAGCTCGAATAATTTACAGATTTTCGGAAAAATAAGCCAGCCCATGATTAAGGGTAGACGAGGTGTTGTTGGTCGAAGCAACCTAAAAATCAATTTGTATTATCTAGATCAATATATTATTGAAAATTAACACCTTGATGTTTATACAAATCGTATACTTTGCACACTTGCTTAATTTATTGTTGTTAATGAGTTATGTGCGTTTTACAAAAGTGTTGTTGTTTCAGCCCTCTTTACAACGCAACTCAAGAACCGCAGCACCTATAAAAGTATATCTGTGATATTTTAGTTCTTCTACACGCTCGCTATGAATTGAGCAATGCAGTTTTTGCCAAAGCTCACTACCATTCGTAAGATGCTGTGAACTACCAAATCACAACAGTTTAAAATAATTAATAACCTTAACAGTTATTTTACTAGATCTCTAAATGATGGGCAAAATTCCAAAACAGCTAGATAAAATTAAGAGAGTAGTAGTAGTAGTTAATACGACATAGCTGTAATTGCGAGACATCGTCATGAACTAAGCTTTAATTTGTTTCAAAATAAATCTAATAATATTTAATCAAGGAAGTCTAGAAATCTTTACTAGGTTAATCAGAATTGATAAAACCCTTAAGTTGTAAAAAAAAATCTTATTAAAGGTACGTCGTTTGAGGAGGCACATTTGCCAACAACCAATTTTCTCGGTCGCAACAGCTTTTAAGACTCCATCAAAAAAGGTTGTTACAGTTTCTTATTAAACATCTCAAAGCCAATGAATCTAAGGAAATTTTATGATGACGTGGACGACGAAGATGGTGATATGAGAAGAGATGATGAAGGTGATATTGCATACCGAATGATAACGTTGCTTTAATTTTGCACATACATGTATTATACTTGCTCCGTTGTGATATAATTTGTTTGATGTCTCTCATACATACAATCATTAAAAGATTCGATATTAATTTTAATATACAACAAGTTATTTTCATTTTTGGAAACAAAATTATATACAATTTTGTTGTGTCGATTTTTAGGTGAGGACAAATCAAAACATCTATGATATCGATTAATATACTTGCAAAAATAATTATTAGTATATAGTAGAAATTGTTAGCGGCAATGATATTCCAGTAATGAAAGATAGAATCGATGATATTGGAAATTACATCCTCAGGTAAGGAATGAAACCACGGTGGTAACAATTTGCTTAATATAAACTAGAGAATCATTTTTTTTTGTATTTTGTTTCTCATAAATTACTTAAAGGTGAAATATTTCTCACATGATATGAATTATATTTTTTTAAATAGAAGTAAACTTTAGATTCTAGATTTATTATATTTGATAATTTGATTAAGGATGAACCATTACTATAAAGAGGAGTATATTTCAATACTTCAGGCAGTGTGTGTGTAGCATGCAGGGCTAGGGGTACTAGATGCTTCTATATTATGGAATGTATTACATCAGAAAGCAATTTAGAGAAAATGAGATAGAACCAAGAACCCGAAAATATACAATTACACTGAATCAGGGTTATCAAGGTATTTTGGATTTCTTTCAGATCAAAACAGAAACGACGCTTTACAAATGTAGATTTTGTATTTTCTGTTACCTTTCAGAGCCATTTTGTTGCTAATTAGGAGTAACGAATAAGAAACATCACTGTTTTGAGTAAACGGAATTTATGGGTACCATTCTATCGATACAGGTAAATGTGCACCAATTATTTGCAATACTTGTATATTCCATTTTAGGGATATATCTATTCGGCTTTATCCCAAATCCAAAGAGTCTCAACATGAAGATTACAATATTCCTGACCTGCAACGACTCGATTCAAACTCGGACTCGACTGGACTCGATATATTAGGAATTGTGACGTAACTCAGGTATTTAAATAGAGAAGCTTGTTAATCCGTACTTTTTATTAT
This sequence comes from Amphiura filiformis, assembly GCF_039555335.1. Classification (NCBI taxonomy): domain Eukaryota; kingdom Metazoa; phylum Echinodermata; class Ophiuroidea; order Amphilepidida; family Amphiuridae; genus Amphiura; species Amphiura filiformis. The sequence goes on from NC_092635.1 coordinate 9,332,714, forward strand.
CACTTACCTTGTGCACAAAAACAACGTCCATAGACCTGGATTTGATGTGATGCTATTCTTATGAGATCCTAGGATATTACATAATAATTTCAGCTTGATTTCGTTTCTTATCCTCCATGAGTTTCCTTTTAAAGTTAGTGCAAATGGATCATTTTCTAATGATCTCCTATTTGTGAGTGGATTCTTCTTAATATTAAACAAACTAGGGAATTTCTTACGATCATTTTGACGATCTTTTAATGTTACTTGTTATTAACCCTCAACAAAAGTTTGGAAAGTTTTTTCAAGCATCTATATCTCAGATTATTATTTTATAATAAAGCCTGGAGAAGGTACGCCCAGTACCGAAAATTTGCTGTACAACTGTGTCCCGTCTTCGTTTGTTTTATTTTATGTTATATATTTCACGGGAGTGCATCTTTAGAGATCCAGTTAAAGTATGTGTGTTTCGTCAACTTTCTGTCTACAAATTTAAAAAAAATCAGATTATTTGTGACACGTACATGTCAATTTGCATATCAATGGATAGCTACTTTATCTCTATTTACAATGGCACCACATTTGAAACAACACGCCTGAGCACACGTCTTGTGAATGTAGTGGGGTCTCAATCCATTATTCTATGCAGCAAGCTGCAATCCCATATCTTCACAATCTGGGACCTAATGCAATCCTCCAAAATGACACCGCTCGCCGTCACAGAGCCAGTGTAGTCCACGACTACCTACAGAATATGGGAATAGAGAGAATGGAACGTCCTGCCATCGGCCCGGACCGCAACCTGATTGAACAACTTGTGAGACCGGCTTGACCGTGCTGTGCGTGCCAAAGTAGCCAATGCAACCACATTGAATGACCTGCAACGAATCCTGGTTGAAGAATGGAATGCCATTATACAGCAACGTGTGACCAGGTTGGTGGGCAGCATGAGGAGGAGGTACCTGGCTGTTGTGGCTGTGTATGGCTTTCCACCCGCTATTGAGGTTAGTGACTACTGTTGTTTAGGAACAGAATAAGTGTTAATTTGACATATTCTGTTTGAGACCCACTATATTGACAAGACGTGTACTCAAACGTGAAAAAGGTGATTGTTTCAAATTTGGCGTCATTGTAAAGGGAAATAATGTAGCTATATATTGATATGAAACACGAAATGAACATGTCAGAAATAAACTGAGATATAGATACTTGAAAAAAACTTTCCAAACTTTTGTTGAGGAGTTTATTTTATGTGCGTTATGTTTTGTCGGTATCTGCGTTCCGAATGGTCCAACTATACAGGTACCATTATACCCAAGAACGTTTACTCCGGGCCCTGGGAAAAAGTTACTTGTCTGTTACCATTAGTCTGCACCTGGTCGACGGTCCTCTTTATCTTTACAGTCTATGCTTCCAGGCTTACCTGGATCCTGCCCAAATTACACGTACATGTCTAAATAAGTCTAAAAAATCCAAATATATAAGATATTCCAAGTGATGCATCCAAACTAATGAATTACACGCACCCTGGTATTTGGTTTTGTATGCAGAACGTCTAGTCTGTTGAACGTATTCCATGACTATGTGACGAGAATCAAACAAGGTGTTTCCAATTTTGACATTAAGTGTATCGGGGACTCAGCACAAATCATACGTTGTGTGTGCGTGTTTTTCTTAAACAAATTAGAGTCGAATTTAATGCAACAGCATTATTGTTGTTTTTTTATAATTGGATGTGCATAACGTGGGTGAAACGTTGTGACCAAATGTTCAAAGAAATACGGAGTTCGCGTGAAAAAGATGTGTCTCTTTTTCATGATTTTCTAATTAAATAAGTAAGCTAACATTACTATGGCATCTGAATTGAGCATATTATGTTTTATTTATTCCGGACACACTACAAGGAGTATCTGGTAGCTCTTAATTTGTGTTTGGCATGAGTCAAAGATGACTTAGTCAAATAGAAAACCGATTCAGTGTTTACTTCTCAATACCGCTAAAATCGTATCCATTCTCTCAGCAAATAGGAATAGAGAAATAGGGAGCAAGGGAAAATAAGCATAGTACATGAAATTCAATTTGATTATCAACCAGTCGTGCAACAAACAGTTGCATTCAAAGCCCTCGCATTGCGTAAGACAAGTCCATGTGACATGATCATGACTAAAGCAATATTATAAAACGCTTATAAATATACAGTTTTTCATAGCCCTTTTAAAAATTTGGAAAAAAATGTTGTCGAATAAATAGGAACAAGCCTTATGTTGTTCCATTGGTCTTGAATTTAGAACGCGGGATAGTACGATTCTCTGCCACATAACGGAAAGCTTTCCGTACCGCCATATGCGTGAGAAGGTTCTTCTCTTGTTTGTTCTATACTAGTAACCAAGATTGTCATCTGCAACCAAATTCAATTTTCTCCCAATTTGTTGTCTTCGTTTAGTTCTGCTTGCTTTATATATCTCGCGTGAATGAATTCTTTTGAAATTAGTTTGTATTCTAGTTACTTTAAGGACACACGGAGAACGTGAACATACGGCAACTTTAACTACATTTAATTTCACTTGTATTTGTTAGATGATTTAGATGATAACTATTATAGACCAAGAAAAAAGGCCAGCAAATATAGTTAACCTAATACGAAAAAACCTCTTTTAACGGGTTATGCCATTTTAAATCGACTTTCGAAAAGTTTTTTGATACATTCATTGATTTCTCAAAAAGTAAAAATCGCAGTTTAACAAATAACGGTTCAAATGAAAGCCATTATTGGGGGATAATTGTTGTATCACTATGATAGGCCTGACACCAATATAAACACTTGTTTCGGTGACCCAAGTTCATGGTCATTTCTGCTCACGCACTTTTTTACAGATGGCCTGGAATTTCATATTTCGGTTTCAGCGATTGCCCGAAAAAGGTGGTATGTCTTTGAAAAGCGTTTCCGCTTGGAATGTAGATAGTTATTGTTGCTATTACTCTTCGCGATTTTAATTTATGCCCTCTTTAGCCGACAATTTTCAATGCATTTTACACAATAGATACGTCGCTTGCATAAATACCGCTATTTTTAACAGTATCGTTTTTGTTAACCAACATAACATCAAAAAGAGTTCTCAAGACTTTGATGAGACCATAGATACCAAATCGGACTACATGTGATGAACAGATTTTACACTAGAATCAAAAGAACCAGCGTAGGCCCTCTCAAAATGTACTTTTATAAATATCGCGTTGTGATAAAAATGACTGCCTTTTCCTTGTTTTTTATAACAAGGAAAAGCTTTACTTACCTCAAACTTCAAACGTAGTGCTGTCTCGGTGTCCGTTACTGGTTAGTATTATTCCGATTAAGCGATTTTCATGATTTAGGCCTACTTAGCCTACATTTGAGCAACTATTTGCCCACACCGTGTACGAATATATTCCAAATATGGCGCTGCATTCAGTATCACGCTAACGACAAGGTTATACTAAGATGTCTGACACTATATTCACGGTTGTTCTAATGGCTATTCAAACTTATGACAAATTTGGCTGGTTTGCGTTGTTCAATACCATTTCACTTAGTCTTGGTACCAGCCGGTTTGTGCTCCTCCGTCACTATCGGTGACGGAGGAGCACAAACCGGCTGGTACTGAGACTACATTTCACCCTGATGTGACAGTGACGTCACATCCGGGGTCACGTCAGTATAAAGTTGGTTTCCACAGAGGAGTAAGATATCTTACTCCTCTGTGCTGGTTTCATACTACCATGCCGGTTGCAATGAGCGGCGTGGCGCACGCGCATTGCAGACAAACGGACACAATCAAGACTTGTCATTGGTTGAAACGCTCTGCCGCTTGCCGGGTGTTCGTGATCGCGCGCCATTATCGTGATGATCGGGGATTCCTTTTTGTGATGAAGGCACCAGCCGAAATGTCCGTTTTCCAGAATGCAATGAACATAACTCTGTACTCCCCGGGGAGATGATGTATTTTGCGACACTCATGGCGGGAAAGAGATATGAAACGAATTTTATTAGGTGCAGCATCACTCGCTGGAGTTCGATGGCGCTGGTGTACATACGCACGCGCTTAAAGACACCGCATAGATGCGCGAGCGAAACAGCTGTTCACAACGCGTTGACATCACTGCCACATCGGGGTGAAAAATGGTATAGGTAATAGATGACTATGAAACCTCAAACTCGCCCCTCGATAAAGGTTGGCAATTGAAGCAGGCCTCAGTTTAGCGAACTTTGTCTAGTTTAATGCGATGCGAGTGCAAGCGCCGCTCAGACTGTGAAGGTTTCTGGATACCGAATATGGGTTTAGATTAGGCCTATATCATGTCCTCTAGGCCATATAATTTATTTTTGGAAAGGAAAGTCTAATCTCGGAGCCTATTCAATTGAGAAGGGACTGGATTTTGTCATAATAATATAAAAATTAATACTTAATGCCTCGCGATTTTTTTGATATCCAGCCATAGTATTTTAATTGATTAAACTGAACATAAAGCTATATCTTTACTAGCTTCATGCACTAATTTGCAGACCTGCCCGGCCTTCTACATGTAGTGAGTACCACATTAGATTGTGTTTACAAGAAATAATAAGCGCTGCCTCCTCGAAATTTCTTATGCCATCAGCTTTGATGATTAAATATTATCTACAACTCGGCACCTGTGTTCAAGGCCTTTCTTTTATCTATTGACCTCAAAAGAAAGGATTAGAATGATCAGAATGCCGTCCCTGACCCCTTTCCACACATTAATAATGAGTCGGTAAGGCTGCGTTCACATAGAAGTATACTATTCGGGTATACGGTGCACGTTTTACAGGTGCACGCGTATATAGTTAAATCGAGCAAGGCAATTTCATAGTACCGGGTCACATAAGGCTACGATCGCATTGAAGTATACTATTCGGGTATACGATGCACGTTTTGAAGGTGCACGCGTATAGATTAAATCGAGCAAGGTAATTTCATAGTACCGGGTCACATAAGAGCTATTCGAAAAGGCCGTATACCTGCGTATAGTATAGTATAGTGGGAATCGCGCATGTTCGATTTTTAGTGCAGCGTATACCGTCCAAATTTTAAAACCTAAACCATATGTGGGCAAATTCATTTTTTTAATTGATGCACTATCTAATTCTGCACATTATGACACCTCATTGAATGCAATGTGACCTCAAGAAGTAAAGTTACAAGCATTTGATAAGACGAAGAAAATAGGTAACTGACATACTTGATATTCGCTATATGAAATACGCTCATTCGATCAGGCTGAGTTCACATAGTATACTCCTATATGAACTCAGCCTGAACGAATGAGCGTATTTCGTATAGCGAATACCGAATACCGTATACTTCTATGTGAACGCAGCCTTAGGGAACGTGCTACCGTTATACTTCAATGAGTACGTATATGGCTACTACGCAGTTCAATGGCCTTATTGAGTTTTAAAAGCACGGTCCCTGACTGCGTGGGCATATTTCCGGACAAGGAACAATAGAGACCAATTGCCTGGCAATGACGTCACATGTAATCCCAGTCTATAGTGTGATTAGAACATTATAGGCTGGTGGTCACTTATAGTACGATCAGTACGAAAAGTCCAATGCGATTATTAATGTATTTTCTAAAATTAAAAGAACCACTTTTTAGCGGGAATTTTTGTAAGTTACACAGCTGAAGTTGTGAAAGGGTTGAAATACTACAATATTACGGCTTAAACAAGAATTTCTTTGTTTGGTCGTTATTCCTATAGACTCATCCCTTAACTTTGGCATTATATGTTGCGATGTAGTATCCTTCTCTCTATGTATGTATGGTATACTTGATTGACACTTTTTGACACAGAAACATTTGATATCTGTCATCATCCACATATCCTCATGTTTGTTTCTGAAATCCATCATTGCCATTCGCAATCATAACTCACGAAAGCGTCTGGAGTGTTAGACAATTATTAGTTCTCTGTTGATTGCACAGAAATCACATGAACCAATTAAACTTCAAGAAAGGTCGTTGTGACTTGTTTTCTTCGAGACATTTAAATCGGCACACATATTCTGGATCCTGAATGAGCTTAAAATGTTCAATGAAATATTATTTTCCAAATATTTAGGCCTATATGATACAAAGCCTGTCTCAACTTAGACCACACAGAATACTTTTTTTCAACCAAGAGATAAAAATCTTCTTATTAAAAGTAAAATCAAACAGGGCACCCGCATGACCTAATAAAATATATCTTGAACCAAGTATCCTCCCAACTCATCCCTTGTTAAATGCCGCAAGGCGTACCTTTGTCTTCCACACCATTGCCGAAACTGACGTTACAGCCAATTCAATTAAATTCATAATTACCGATTTGCAGTTTCGGTTATAGAGTTAGAATTAGAGTTAGAGTTAGAGTTAGAGTTAGAGTTAGAGTTAGAGTTAGAGTTAGAGTTAGAGTTAGAGTTAGAGTTAGAGTTAGAGTTAGAATTAGAGTTGGAGTTGGAGTTGGAGTTGGAGTTGGAGTTGGAGTTGGAGTTAGATATCATAAGAATAGTTTATGTAAGTAGATCATTGACCATTCCTGAGCAACAATTGTGTATTAATTTAAACATTTGAGAGAAATACATATTTTCAAGAAATACACAACGGCCCAATAGATCGCCGTATAAAACACATTTTACGCTCTCCAGAATTTACCAGATTTTGATCACAAACATTTGGCCACAAGACAGCCAAATACAATAAACGCGTATATAATCGCACGTTTAAACGCACGTTCCGCGTGTCGCGTATAGAACATCACAATCTCTCTAATATTAGCGTTATGTAACTTAATTTAAAACTAGTTGTTTTCCTAACAACAAATTGAGGATTATAGGAATGTTCATCTTGTCAAAATCAAATATATTTACTACCCTGTCAGGTTCGACCATCTTAGACGAAGGCCACCATCGTCACTTGTTTAATTCTTTTAGTTGATTGGTCACCAACAGAGGGTGCATTAGCGCTCAGAAGTGTTGACCAATCAACCATAAAAAGTGCCATTACTCTAAGTTGGATGAAACTGTCAGGTCAGTAAATATATTTGGAATTTACCAGATGAACATTCCTATAATTTATCACACAAACCTAATGAATTTCTCTAACAAATTCTTGAGGAGTATTTTAAAATGTGAGTGACATGATTATTATTCATTTATATTTGTTTGTTTGTTTGTTTGTTTGTTTTATTTCTTCTTTTGCCTGGGTTAATCATTCAGTTGATGTTTTAAGGTATCCTCTGTTCTTCCATGAGGCCCAGGGGTCACATAAAAATATTTAAATACATCAAAACAATGAAACAAAATATTTAAATACATAGGATATATAAATATATAAGCATACACAATCATGAATTTAAAATGGGGAAACTAACCCATATTTTACATATTATAAAATAAAATACATAACCGACACAGCGCATCAAATTTAACTACAAATTGTTTTTATCAAATATAAAATTAAGAATTCAGAATTTTTTCAAGAAAGATTTCAGATTTCCATTATACTTGCCAAAATACAGCATAAAAGACATATTTTGGAAACTAAATAATTTACACAGTTTAAGATTTATGACACAATAGAATTTACATAACAAGAAAATTCATTCTGAGAAAGGTGTTTTTTTTTTTAAACACAAGTCTCCACATACATAAATGACAGCCAGTGAAAAAATTCATTGACCATCCAGGATTTGAACCTGGGACCTTCGGATCACCGGACCGATGCTCTGCCAACTGAGCTAATGAGTCAGATGGAGAAGAGCAGTGATGTTATTATCTATAGGCCTTCAGTTCAATACCTGCCCTCTATCATCTTCTCATCCAAGAAGCTTTAAGAAAGAGGTTTGGAAATCATTCCGAAATCATAGTCGAGACGGAGAAATAAAGTTTAACCATGTGGGAAATTAAATCTGAGAAAGGTGTGTTTTTTTTTAAACACAAGTCTCCACATACATAAATGACAGCCAGTGAAAAAAGAAAATTCATCATTTAGTATTTGAATTAAATAAACATATTTCTCAAATTATAAAACAATCGAAGATTTTTAACACACTAAAAATTGATACAGTAAGAAATTTCATCAGAATTTCAATTATATAAACACATTTGAAAACTAAAATTTTGATTACAACATTGGCCAAATACAAGCCTAAGGCCATGTTCACACAATTTTCAAGCCTCTCAATTTGCTAACTTTATGCCATACATATATCATACGTGTTAATTCCACAATCTGAACGAAATACAGTTTGACAATATCGGCAAAACAGGTGCAATATTCCCTTCCCAAGTGTTCTAAATAGGCATAAACTTTCCTAGTGTTTAGGGAAATGATATTCGATTTTAACATTGGAGAACAAAGGCAATCTAGGTATATACTTTAAGGAAATTGGAACTAGCAGGTTTATATTTGAAACACGTTTAATTATAACCGGCATACCTGTTCTGCCTCGTAAATCCCCGAATTGCAATAAACAGTGTATAAGGTTGAGCATTAGGAAGTGAAAGACTTTCGGGGAAACTCTCAGAACATATTTAGCAACATCGTGTATACCGTATGTGGATGATAATATTAGCCTCTAGCTCGCTCTCCCCCATAAGCTACCAAAATTAAAATAAGAACGATGATCACTGTCTTTGCCTATTGCACTAGAAAGGATACAAGCAAAAAATGGATGCATGTAGACGTTAGAGGGAAGAAACACGGCAATGAAATAAAACACCACGAACCACCTCTAATGGCATACATTTTGCCATCAGAAATGTAAAATCAAGGGCGCAGTTGTAGTCCAATAATGCGGAATAGCTATCTGTACAGATGTTCTTATTCGAAGGGTGAATGCATTTCGTTTCCTTCAAAGTTGAATATTCAGCTTTCGCAAGACTTTTATACCCTAAAGCAACGTTTTGCGCGAATTGAATGTTAATGTTACACACGCCCGTTTAAAGTAGTGAAAGTACAGTGGAATCATCAAATCATGGGTATAGGAGTGTATTAAGGAGCTTAGTAGGAGTTGCAGCAGTAGTGGTAGCATCAGCAGCAAATTAGTGGTAGTTGCAGCAGCAGACCATTAGCAACACCGCAGTAATGTTATAATGTGACAAATAATCTATTTCAATCTCAGTTGACTGTTTCACTCAAACGTTAGTTCGAAAATGTATCAGAGTAAATAAAACTTAAGTGGTAGTTCAAGACGGCAATCTTAGCATCATTCACATAATATGACATTGAAATATTGAAAGTGGTTACATTATAATAGAGAAAATGTCTTAACCTCAATTTGTACAAAAAAGACTTGGTACAAAATGGTTCTGACGAGTCTATTATAAATGTGTGCCTTCCGGTATTCGTATAGTCTTTAAAGATACGTGTCACGTCGAACAGTGGAATATACGAATTGCAAGATTTCATCTCGATGTTCTCTATTAAATTTGACTATGGAAAAGTCAGTATGTAACTTCATTTATCCAGTCAGTGACACGTTCCATCATGGAGAAAATTGTACGCTTCGATTCAATCAGCACACAGCCACATGGGCTAATGAAATCAAAATCGGTTTGTTCTTTCTCAGTGCCTGGATAAAGAAAACCAATGCTAGATTTGATTAACAAGAACGAAAAGGCCAAACCACCTTAAGACAACAAGTATCTTTGGAAGGAAACAAAGATACAGAAACGGGTGTGGTGTAGTTCGTGTTTCAAACTTTCAAACCATTGTGAATAGTGGAACTTTCATTCGATAAAACAGAATGCAATCTTTGGAATTTAATACAAGTTGTAAATTATAACTGAAAAATTGACAAGCTTGTAGTCACATATCGTCATTGAAAGAGTGGATTGAAATCAAATAAAAAAGAAAAAAAGAAAACAAGAAACATGTTTTAAAAAAAGGCCACGTGGTCTTCATTAAGACCTTGTTAACTTGGTGTTTGATTTAACATGTTTAATACTATTTCACTTTACTTCCTTATCGTCACCCTCATAACCAAATTGCCTAAGTCATTTTTGATCTTTATAACAATTGCCACCTTGTAACCATGGTAACAAAATGTCTTACAAAATAGCCATTGAGAACGCCCTCAAAAGATCATTATGATTTTTTGCCTAAGTCATTGAATGTGACTTATGCAATCTATTTCAATGACTTAGACAGTTATTCCAGGACTACCAGAACAGTACCACTATATGAGTGACGTTGTCTTTATTATGAGTTTGAATACGTAAATTTTATGCACGTAGGCCTATTTTAATTACAAAACTTCCAACACAACAACATTGAACAACAGACTACCAACACCACGCCACCGTTATGTCACCCTCATAACTAAATTGCCTAAGTCGGTTTCAGTTTTTTGTCTTTTTCTCAAAACTGCAAAAAATTGTAGCAAAAAATTATACTACTTTTCATCTGTTTAACTTTAAGATTATATTGGTTCATTATCTTCGTCGAGTGGCGTGTACTGAAGTGAATTCTTCTTATCCTTAACTATTATCACGCTTCTTTGCTCTCCCCTTGTATAATCTCTTTTGAACTTTTAAAATGAAGACAAAATAGCTAGCTGATTATATGGGAGCGATCACTAAAACGGGAAACACTACTGAACAGGTGACCTAATACGATAGCGATTTATACCATTCCGAATTGCTATTTTATTGTTTCCATCCTCCCCCACACACACACACACCGATAAACCAAGTAACCCTACCATCAGTTAAATACTAACTTATTCTGAAATATGATTTCAATAATACTAAGCCCTATACATCTGCTTGCCGCAAATGTTTTCTTTTCATCAGTCTGTTTTTTTGTATTTAGATTACAAATGTTGGACTAAATAGACCAAGTGTGATTGCCTTTACTCCAGAAACAAATACCGTAATGTCAATAAGGATATTTGAATTAGTTAGAAAATGGTTATTAACAAAATTACGAAAATGTCATTGTAAATTAAAACTGTTCAGACACTCTTTTGGTAAACACGTGCTGGTGTGCGTTAGTGTTTATTATGCACAAGTACCTTCCCCATCTCACCCCCTATCCCGGAGAATTTGGGGGCAATGAGGGGTTTGTGATTTTCAGACTATTTACATTTAAAGCCATATGTATGATTTCGGTCACTTAATTTGTTATTCTTTGCCAAAATTATTACATAATATAAGTAGCAACTGTGAAGGAGATTTTTCATGATCATTTACAGCCGAAATAATGGGGTACACAGAAAGAAAACCAACCACTTAGCCACTTTAACTATGGAGCTCTATGGGGAATTGGCAAATGAAATCCCCGGTTTTAATCATAAACTCTTAAATTTGACTGTAATCGTGGTAATCGTGGTAGTCTCTTTAATGTCTTATCTAAACATATCGCTTAGCTATACGCTAGCATTTATAGTATTTAGGACGGATATAATTATTTAGGTTGCGTTAGATGTAGGTCGTAAGAAATCAGAGACAAAGAAAAGATCAACATAGGGTGTTATCATTATTGTATTTTTTGAAGATTCCTGGTGCAATATCAGATTTGTTTTTTTAAATATCAACTTAATATTCAGTAAACATTTAGTATTCTTGTAATAATAGAGATATCCCACTTTAAATAAATCAACAACATAAACATGATAAAACCAGAATTGTTTGAAGGGAAATTTGATGACATAGTACACTGTGTGTCCACGCTCAACGATCCGATCCTAAATGCGCATCACTTGCTTCTGCCATTGGATTCATTGAAAACATAATTACTCAAGTTAAATGGACTACTTGAGCGGCTCCATCTGTGATATTCTTACCGAGAACTCCCCAATGTTTAATACCGCCACTTGCGCTTGTCACAAAAAATAGCGAATAGCAAATTATTTATAGGTTAATAAATGCGTATCACTTGTTGGGAGTGTAACTGTACAAAATAATGCACTTGTACTGATATGTTGATGCATCTAATACACGAGCCCGAAGGGGGTGCATTAGACGCATCAACATAACAGTACAAGTGCATTACTTTGTACAATTTTTCGAGCAACAAGTGATACGCATTCATTAACCTATTTCATACACGAAAACAACACTTTTGCTATTTTTATAACAAACTTGTCAATACAAGCAAAATAAATGCATCACCCAAAAGAAAAATGTACACATCCAAAAGCACTGCGAATAAATGAATGAATGAATGAATAAAATTCAATGAATTATTGAAGGAATGAATGAAATTCAATGAATGAATGTTGATTGATTAATTCATTCATTCATTCATTAATAATTATACTGATAGACATGTTACATTGTTATGTAAACATAGTTTAAAGATGCATGTTGGGTGAGTAGATCGAAAACATAGGCGTATGATTCTTTTTAGAAACTATTAATGATTCTCGTGAGAGGACAATGGAGAACCCTTTTCGAACATTTTGTCTAAGAGTGTAACATTCATGTTGAAACCGCATCACGTAATCAAGGAGTACAAGAAGTAGGTCTTTCGCTTCAACTCAACGTGCTGTTAAATAGACCATAAAATATATAGGAATCAAATGATTTCATTTATCAAAATAAAAATACAGGGTTGTTCATACTTAGTTGTGCATTTGAATAAAAAGCAAGGAGTCAGGCGTTCCACTCATTTCTACAATGGTAAGTTTGTAATGTCTATATAGTAGTGAATGTTGTCCTTATTAAGTGTAGCACAGTTCAGATTCTCGAAGTAGTTCAAATCAAATCCATAGAAAATGTACACTTGAAATTATTGAAGCGTAAATAGATTTTCTTCATCGATGCATTCGTGTAAAAACTTGGTATGTAGGCTATATATTTTAGACAAGTGTAATTGAGTATGTTTCTAAATATACCTTTCCCGATTTCAGGTGCACTCCTACTATAGTTGCCTCTTCAATAACTTCTCGAGGAACTACTTATTCACATTGCACATTTAGTATTACAATAGCCAAAACCTGGGCAAAACTTACTAATCTCAGTCAAACATTCAAGTTACTAAAATAATGTCAACGGGAAAATATTAAAAACACATTTCACTTTTCGTAATATCATACACTCAACAAATATGTTCATCATCTTGGTTAGTTCTTTCTTAGATCGTTTACGATCTATGGTTCTTTCTTGTGTTCAAGGCGTGCCCCTCAGGTTTCCCGCATGATTCCTATATATCAGTTTTTATCAGCAGTACATGACCCTGCTTAATGCGAGTTTTGGTCTTCTTCCCGTCTACTTCCGATCAAAGTTAGCCACCATTACCATGGACTATTGATCATGTTGATGACGTCTGATGACCAGATGATATATGTGACGTCATCGGATGTGTCTCAACTACATCACCAGCAACAACAAATCTTCAGAGCAATAACATCCGCTGAAGACGCCAGTTGACCAGAAGAAAGCACTCCGGTGGGTGTACCAAATTAAAGTAGCGTAGCAGTTCAATTGTGTTCTCTATTTACGTTTCCCACTACGAATGTATACATTATTTTTTAAAGTCAAGATTTGTTTGTTTGGTTTTGTCCGGTTTTTTAAAATTCAATTCTCATCGACGGCTTAGACGCTTCTCAAACATCTAAAAAAACTTATGATTAAATGTCAACGAGGAAATACTAAAAACACATTTCACTTTTCGTAATAACATCTTGCACATACGACAGATTATCATGTAATGATACACAAACAAAACGCGAAAAAAATATACAAATATTATATAATACGGACGTCATTGTAAAAATCAAGAAATTAACACTCGCTGATGCATATAACTTAATTTGAATATTTAAATATTTAACACATGTAATTACCTGACCTATTATCTATGAACGACAATAGAAGCAAACAAAAAATGGGAATAATGTGTTTGATTTATATAAATGTCAAATATCCACTTGATTATTTGTAACCAAATCACGGATGGCCGAGTTCGACTTACTGTTATTCAAGTCGTCCTTAGTGACTTCAAATCCCTCGCAGATAAAGATTTTGTTTTGCTATGATAAGATAAAATCCCTAGTAAAATCTATTTTAACCAACTCTCTTGTTGCTAGGCTTGGATTTTATGTGTATCCCTCCATGTTCGAGTAAATGGATCTTGGAAATAATAAATATAGACATATGTATAAAATGTATATACAGTATTAATTTTTAAATGCTATAATATGCATTTATATTTCTTAAAAGAAAGAAATATCACAAAATAAAACCGGTTTAAATTTGAAAAATATTCCACAATAGAGGAGTGGGGGTATTTGGGTTGACCTTTGCAGCACAAAATATAGTATATCAAAGAATGTCCAACACTAAAATTGCTACTAAAATTTTATAATCTGAGCACATATTTCATAATTGTACTTGGTGTTAAAGTTTGTGCAAGCCGATATGCCTGATTTTTGCAACCATGTCGTATAAACCATGCCGAACCATAACGATTTATACAACTTTCTTGTTCTCATCAGGAAAAACATCTTGTACATACGATAGTTTAATGTGTTTAATTTTACAAGGCTTTTTTTTCATATTTAAGGTTGAAATTGAAATTGCAAGAAGGTCATAATGATGTACATACGACCTTTTTGCACTCACCATGAAAATGCCAATGGAGATAAAACACTATATTTATTTACAAGAACTAATTAATTGTTTTATGAAATGCAAAATAGCTTAAAATATGTGCATGCATTTATATCAAAAAGTAAGAGATACCAAAATACTCAATGCTGACAGAGGTGCAGGAACAATTTTTTGCTTTTTATGCTTGGAAGCTATATCACAAAACACGAGCACATCTGCCTTCATTACATTTCATTTCATTTAGAATCAACCAGATATGGTCCTGCGAATGAAAACTTTTTTTAGTCAGATAGGGTTGAACCCGATTCCTGTCTCCATTTTGTATAATTAAGGAGGCTGGCAAGATTTAATTTATTAATAGCAAAATAAAAATGCCTCAAAAACTTTGATAAATATTAAATTCTTCTACAGTATTGACGCATCCTAACCATTTGCGTTAAGTGTAGATCTATTAAAACAGAAAGCTAGGTAAATATTTTGAGTATCAAGTTATAACCAATGTCTACTAAACTTGTTTATTCTTACTCACTAAGTTACCAAAGACACCCTGCATTAGAGGAATAAACTCTTATTTAGCTTTAACCGCGAAAAGAACCTGATCCCATCACTATATCCCCTATGGGTCACACGCGCACCCATTAGCGAATTGCTGCTGTAACGTGTTAAGTGCGACGTGATGGTAGAATCTGACAAACTATTCCGCCCTATGCTGAATATTGCCTCTACTGATAAGGATTTATCGCACTCTTCAGGTGTTCCAGGCGAATCTGATTTGCATTGACTAAGATATGCACGGGCATGAAGTGCCAATCAATACCAAGCTTCTTAATTTGAGTCCCTGGATAAAAACAAAGATATAAAAGTAACTAGGGAAAAGTAAGAATTATAACTCACGTTCCTTGGCGCCTGGTTAGGAAGATAGGGTGCGGTCCATATTCTAAAAGTTGAACAACTTAAAATATCGATAACTGTCATGCGGATGTACGACACTTCGCATGCGATCGACCCAACATAAAAGGTAGATGTGTTATTTGTTTGAAACTATATTAGAGTCACGCGGTAGCCGTGACCAGCAAGTTTTTTAAAAAAAGACTGATAAAGAAGACTAATAACAGATGCTCCCGCGAGACTATATTTACAGCTAACATTAAAACACTTGACTTCTATTGTTCGATGTTATTTTTCGCTGGGTACAAAATGTATCTAAAACCATGCTAACTGTTATTTACAGTCCCAGGTGTAATATCTTGACAACTCATTAATTCAAAAAGGGCCTCCAATCCTACAGTCAATCATTGTTCGTAATAAACAAATATTTTTGCTTCCATTTCACGCGGTATTTCATAGCGAAAATTAGTTGCAAATCATACTGATCCAGAATTTTTAGACACTGCTACAGGTCTACCTGGTTATCACCTTCACACTACTTTTTCAGATTCACTTCCAATTATACCCTAGCAATTTCTGAAATACCGTACATACAAATTCCGAACCCCATTCGCCAAAAAAATCAAGTTTTTCACAATTCTTTTGTTCTTTTCGGACGACACATCAATTCATATAATAAATATTGTACATCGACACGCTATTTCGCAGCCGAGTCTCGTGGTGTAATGGTTAAGGCATTGAACTCCTAATCCGGGGACTCGAGTTCGAAATCCGATGACCAACTTATTTTTTCAATATTTTACTAAACAATAATTTTATTGTCATTAATCAAGGATAACACAATTTTAATCATCCAGTGCTATTATGATATTTTTTTTTAATCAAAGCAAGATGTTACCAATATTTTTCTCATTTTTAGTTCTGTCCTACCACGGGGCGATTCGCATGATAATAGGACAGTAAAACATGTGATATGTATGAATGGTTGTTGAATCGATCTAGAGACCTGTCCCTTTGTCATCTTCAGCTATCGTAGAACTGTATTCCAACATGACTGTCATTTCAATTGTTATACCGTTCTGGTTGGTTCATTGCATACACTCTATAGGTGTGAAAAATTATTATAGTATGGAAGGCCAGCAGGGACAAAAACGTATCCAAAAAGATACAACCAAATATGGAAGGCCACTAAAGTCATAGTTATGTAAAGGCAAATTAGCAAAGCGGCAAAAATACCCAAATGCCTATTAAAAGTAGGGACTGTCCCCACCACAGACACACGGAACCCCCGATAGAGAGCAGGGCTTGAAGAATGAGGGAAATTAAAACTACAAACCGCAAAAGACCGCCAACAACCGCCGCTTAATAGGAAAATCCAACTAGATTGCCCCGCAGGGCTACAAAGAACTATCAACCGCGAAATTTGGATATCCAAATAGATTGCCCCGCAGGGCTACAAAACCACAATCATGGTTGGCATGAAGAATGAGGGAAATTAAAACTACAAACCGCGAAAGACCGCCAACAACCGCCGCTTAATAGGGAAATCCAACTAGATTGCCCCGCAGGGCTACAAAGAACTATCAACCGCGAAATTTGGATATCCAACTAGATTGCCCCACAGGGCTACAAAACTACAATCATTAAAACATAATTATCTTGCTAAGTCGTGGCACTTAGACGCTTCCGTAGTATAAGCCTTGCATTTCTCAGCTTCAATTTGAAGTAAATCGCACTGACTCTGTGTCTCGCTGGCATCGTCAACATTGGGTATGTGTTGTTCATATTTACATTTTCTTAGTTGCCTTGAATAAAGTTTATTAAAATGTATATGTATCCCTATTAACATTACAGTCACGCGGTAGCTGTGACCAGCAAGTTTTAAAAATAAACGCCTGATAAAGTTTTATTAAATTATTTACTGTCATAAATCAAGGATAACATATAATTTCAAACATCTATGTTTCGTTTTATTCGTTTTATGGAGTACTTCGTAACCCGATGACTTTCCAAACTTAAAGCTGCTTGGCTACATTCATAAAAAAGAAATAAAATCCACCAAAAAACGTTGACAACGTAAAGAAAGCAGCAAGTTTAAAAAGCCCCCACCTCGGCTCACTTTTTGAAACTTGGTCCCATTTTGAATATCAACAGCAAATCGGTGTTTTTAACGTTTAAACAATAGCATCATTGCCATTAACATGCCTACTTATTATAAAACAAAACATAGGATATTGGCCAAGAACAACATAATAACCTTTCTGATCGTTCCAGAATGCTAACAACTTAATATCGCATCGGCACATTAAAGATACATAACACTTCTGGAAATGTTTTAAGTTGATAATTATGACAAAGTTTAAATCAGTATCTTTTACAAATGGGACCAAGTTTCAAAAAGTGAGCCTAGGTGGGGGCTTTTTAAACTTGCTGCTTTCTTTACGTTGTCAACGTTTTTTTGGTGGATTTAATATACCAAGATGATATAAAAATCGCTTTACAATACGGTTATTTGTTTTGATATTTTGTTTTCGTTATGTTTTGTTTCGTTTTGTTTTATTTTGTTTTTTGTTTTTTGGGTTTTTTTGTTGTTGTTTGTTTATTTGTTTGTTTGGTTTTTGGGGTTTTTTTGTGTACTTTTATTCAATTTCATTTTTGTAATTTTATAATTATGTTCGATTAATTTTATGTCTATGTTATCTGCTAAACCTTATTAGGGTTTATACTTTAAATCAAAACTGTATTTTTTATGTACATCGTTTTTCCATCACTATTTCCAGTGCACTGCTGTTCTTGTATTCCTGTTGGTCACTGTGGGCCTTGGAATATTAGTAATTCGAGTATTACCTACTTATGTGCCCACATTGGTTGTTTGGTGTGAAAATGCCAATGGAGATAAAACACTATATTTATTTACAAGAACTAATTAATTGTTTTATGAAATGCAAAATAGCTTAAAATATGTGCATGCATTTATATCAAAAAGTAAGAGATACCAAAATACTCAATGCTGACAGAGGTGCAGGAACAATTTTTTGCTTTTTATGCTTGGAAGCTATATCACAAAACACGAGCAAAATCTGCCTTCATTACATTTCATTTCATTTAGAATCAACCAGATATGGTCCTGCGAATGAAAACTTTGTTGCTTTTTTTTTTAGTCAGATAGGGTTGAACCCGATTCCTGTCTCCATTTTGTATAATTAAGGAAGCTGGCAAGATTTAATTTATTAATAGCAAAATAAAAATGCCTCAAAAACTTTGATAAATATTAAATTCTTCTACAGTATTGACGCATCCTAACCATTTGCGTTAAGTGTAGATCTATTAAAACAGAAAGCTAGGTAAATATTTTGAGTATCAAGTTATAACCAATGTCTACTAAACTTGTTTATTCTTACTCACTAAGTTACCAAAGACACCCTGCATTAGAGGAATAAACTCTTAATAGCTTTAACCGCGAAAAGAACCTGATCCCATCACTATATCCCCTATGGGTCACACGCGCACCCATTAGCGAATTGCTGCTGTAACGTGTTAAGTGCGACGTGATGGTAGAATCTGACAAACTATTCCGCCCTATGCTGAATATTGCCTCTACTGATAAGGATTTATCGCACTCTTCAGGTGTTCCAGGCGAATCTGATTTGCATTGACTAAGATATGCACGGGCATGAAGTGCCAATCAATACCAAGCTTCTTAATTTGAGTCCCTGGATAAAACCAAAGATATAAAAGTAACTAGGGAAAAGTAAGAATTAGAACTCACGTTCCTTGGCGCCTGGTTAGGAAGATAGGGTGCGGTCCATATATTCTAAAAGTTGAACAAGTTAAAATATCGATAACTGTCATGCTGATGTACGACACTTCGCGTGCGATCGACCCAACATAAAAGGTAGATGTGTTGTTTGCTTGAAACTATATTTAATATACCAAGATGATATAAAATCGCTTTACAACACGGTTATTTGTTTTAATTTTTTTTTTTTTTTGTTGTTGTTTTTTGTTTTTTTTTTGTTTTTTTTTTTTTTTTTGTTTTGTTTGTTTTTTTTTTTTTTTTTTTTTTTTTTTTTGTTTGTTTTTATTTTTTTTTTTTTTTTTTTTTTTCTTTTTTTTTCTTTTTTTTTTTGGTTTTGTTTTGTACTTTTTATTCAAGTTTATTTTTATAACTTTATAATTTGTTCGTTTAATTTTATGTCTACGTTATCTGCTTAACATTTTTAGGTTTTATACTTTAAATCAAAACTGTATTTTTTATGTACATCGTTTTTCCATCACTATTTCCAGTGCATTGCTGTTCTTGTATTCCTGTTGGTAACTGCGGGCTTTGGAATATTAGTAATTCGAGTATTACCTACTTATGTGCCCACATTGGTAATTTGTTGTTCCCCTGCATTGTGTGAAACTTCCTTCTGAATATTTTTCCTTCGGTGACCAAAGACACCTAAAATACATTACCATTTAGATAGTCTTTTGGAACTATCAAAGCTCTCGTTATGAGCCAACAAACCAGGCAAACTGCAACATAAGATGACGTAATAAAATCCGAACTTTTACTCAAATTTTTAAACTGACTTAATACTAATGCTTGTTACGCACTTTTATTATCACTAACCTTGTGTTCAGAGACATGAATTTGATGTGATGCTTTTCTTATAGATTGAATATCCCAGGATTCCCTGTTGAGGATTTTATCGTAGTGATTATATTTATTAGAGCTATATGTGTTGCTATTTACGAGCCTAGTCGAAATAGGCTATATTATATTGCGAATTTCAAAAAAGCAAAACTGAAGGCGTCGCTGTGGAGCAAATCTCACATTATGCCTTCAAAGTGGTACTACACACCTTGATAAATTTGTGACAATTTTTGCATTTTTCTCAAAAAAATAACACACGGGTAACAAAACTTGTGTATATTATAGGGGCAAGGAATCCAGTTACTACACTTGAAATTTAGTGACTCAAGACAAGCGGTACGTTATTTTTTATTTATGATAAGAGGTACCTCATTTCTTAACATATATAATGAACCACTTGTCTTGAATCACTGAAATTTTAGTGAAGTAATTGGATTCCTTACCCCTATAATATACATAACTTTTGTTACCAGTGTGTAGTTATTTGTTGAGAAAAATGTAAAATTAGTCACAAAATATATCAGGGGGTGTAGTACTACCTTAAACAAGGCGTTTTCTATCTTTGCATTAAACTGATAAATGTACCGGATTCAATCAATCTTACATTGTGTGCGTCTTTCACAAACAAGTTGGGTCGAGTTTATGAGTGCCTTTCTTTTTCAATGGGACGTGCATAACGTGGGTAATGCTAAAAGAAATACGAAGATCTTGATAAAAAGATGTGTCTCTTTAAACTTTTGTCGTGATTTGTCAATTTAATAAGTAAACAAACATTACTATGGCATCTGAATTTAGCATATTATGTTTTATTTATTCCGGACACACTACAAGAAGTATCTGGTAGCTCTTAATTTATGTTTGGCATGAGTCAAAGATGACTTAGTCAAATAGAAAACCGATTCAGTGTTTACTACTCAATACCGCTAAAATCGTGTCCATTCTCTCAGCAAATAGGAATAGAGAAATAGGGAGCAAGGAAAAATAGTACATGAAATGCAATTTGATTATCAACCAGTCGCGCAAGAAACAATTGCTTTCAAATCCCTCTTATTGAGTAAAACAATTCCATAATGACATGACCATTTTGGAGCAAAATTATCGAACGCTTAAATGTGTTCAGTTTTTCATCGGCATTTGTATGAAAATGTTGAATAAATCGAGGGTTGAAAGCCATAAGGCCTCAACTCACAAATGATTCTGGTTCAATACTCGTGCCATACTGGTAACCAAGATTGTCATCTAAAACCAACTTTAGATTTCTCGCACGAATGAATCCTTTTGAAAATTAGTTTTCTCGTTTGTTTTCTAGTTCCATTAAGGGCACGAGGAGGACGTACAATTTCAGTAACTTAATTGTTTTTGTTAATTTATTAGTTGATTTAGATGATAACAATAAAGGCTAAAGAGGTCAGCAAGTAATCAACATAATACTATAGGAAGAAACCTTTTAAAATCCTTGACATTATTTGGTGCGATATAATATCCCTGTTGATTAACACTTTTCATCACAGAAACATTTGATATCTATCATCATTAATATATCCTAATGTTTATCTGTAGAATCCATCATTTCCAATCGCAATCAAAACTATCAGTAAGACGTCTAGAATGTATTCTGTTGATTGCCACGAAACCTCATGAAACCAATTAAAATCCAAGAAAGGTTGGTGTTAGGCGAGATATTTCAATCGGCACACATATTCTGGATCCTGAAACAGCTTAAATATTTTTCGATAAAATCTTAATTTCCAAATATTTATATGATAGCATCTTCTTTTCATAAGCCTGTCTCTACCACATCGAATAGAATACTTTTTTCAACCAAAGGCTAAATAGTCTCATATTAAGTAAAATCAAACAAGGCACCCGCATGACCTAATAAAATATATCTTGAATCTTGCATCCACCTAAATCATCCTTCCTTGTTGAATGCCGCAAGGCGTACCTTTGTCTTCCACACCATTGCCGAAATTGAGGTCACTGTCGATTCAATTTAATCCACATTTTGACCGATTTACAGTTACGGTTAGGGTTATGGAATTTAATACCTATAGGTTAAAGACCACTAATAGGCCTGGGCGATACATTGAAATACGACGTGGAACTATTTGTTTTCATGGCATTCGAAAAGACTGCATTAAAATATTTTTATATTTTATATAGCCAAAAAAGTACTTTTTAGAGTTTGATGCTTCAAAATGGTACATTTTCTCTCATTATATGACATTTTGATGTAATAGTACCAAAATTCATACGCACGGCTTCGGTTTTTAGTAAATAGTCGCCCTATCATATTGTAACTTTCAGCTTCGAGGGCGCACTGTCATTTTAAGGTGTTTACGGTTCAGTGCGTTAAAACAAGAAAAGTCTCAGGTCAACCTATGTTGAATTTTTTGATCATTTGGCATCTAAATCATATAGTTTCACCTGATATTGGTGGCATTGAACTGTGAGAGTTCTGAATATGAGAAAATTCCACCCGAAATTAGGCATTTTCCCATTGAAACCCGTGTAATACATAATTAGTGGTATTTAACCTATAGAAACACTGAATTCTATGGATCTGATATTTGTCATGGAGACTTTTCTAGCTATTTTTTGCTTACATTTCTCAATATTTAACTGTATTTGCCCTGGCAAGAAAACGTGCATCTTCTTCGACTATAAGGTATGTTTTAGAACCCGTTGAGGTAGTAACGGGTTGAGAGGAGGGGGGGGGGCGGACTTGTGGCATTAGTATTGGGTTTACGGCTGGTTTCTGTGATTTCAGGGCTTCTAAATTCAACAACCTTCGCTTGCCTGCGTATACATATAGAAAGCTTAATGATGATGAAAAATCAATGTTGATGATCATATAGACATGTCACTTTGTTAATTAGACCCAAATGCACATTTTGTTGGTGATTTCCTTGCCCTAAATAACGTACATAGGCCTATACGTGTAAATACAGTATAGGCCTAGGCTAGGCATTTTGCTTAAGCGTTAAGGCGCATGTAAGGCGTATAGTCACGTGTAAAATAAAACCTAGTCTTTGTGTACACGTTGTCTATGGGCATCTACAGCATCCTGTGTGGCCTCACTCTATCCTAACTCAAGCCGGAACCCTAACTTGATCTATAACTCTATTTTAAACCCATATCTAATCCTCGGACCTAGCCGTATCTCTATCCCTATCCATGAGCCTAGCCCTATAAACCCCATTTCCTAATGCGAACCTGACCCTAATCAACAATTCTAACACTAAACAGCAAGCCTAAATCGGAACACTAACCCTAAATTAATCTTAATCTGATCTGATCGTGCTAGGACAGGCTACAGATACGAATCTCCAGATATAGTCCTAGGTTGAAGCAAAAACAGCGAAACAGTCATCATACAGGGTGTCCGAAAATCATTGATATTTTGCTCGTCATGCTGTTTTCCAGAAATTTTCTTGTTAAAACATGTATTGCAAATGTCAATGTTTACATTCATGGCATTTTACCCGAGATTGGAGCACCTTTGTGCTTATATAGGAAGCTCATTGACCATTAGTGAGTAGCAATAATGTACTAATTCAAAATATGCTTTGAGCGAAATCCATGAATACTTTCAAAAATGTTAGGAAATCGATATCTTGTCACTTGATTAGTATACTAGAAGCTCATGTTTGCATTATATCTGCATAATATGAAGATGCTAGTTGTGTTTACTTATTGTTCGTCTTTTTGTCCACTTAAATACATCATTTTCAGGGACAGTTTTAACTTATTTATTTACTTTTGTTATTTACAGGTTAATATATCTAAGAAAGATAGATTTTTGGCTCCGATATTTCAAGACCATTTGACCATTTCAAGACCATTTGAAAAAAAAAAGCTTTTGATAACATCTCTATCAAGCTTCTTTTGCACAAATTTCAATCCTTTGGTATTCATCATAATCGGTTGCTCTTTTTGACCACTCGTTTTACAAGATTACTCCAGTCAAGCCTAGCTGAAACATCAACACCAAGATCTTTAATTTTTCTCAAGGGTAATACCCTTCATCTTATAAGCAAATTGAACTGGATTTATACGCCTGGACATTGTAGTAACCTGACATTTTTAGGCATGCAAGTTGGCGTCAAACTTCAATTATACAAGGCATCCAAGTCTGTTAGCAGTGGCTTACAATCAGAAGTATTGCTGATGTTTTTGTAACACTTTTGTAACACATCCACAAAAACAGCAACATTTTTTATGTTTAACAATGCGGGGCATGTCATTAATTAAAAGAACAAAGAGCAAAGGTCCCAAGATCGAACCTTGAGGGATACATGAAATGACAGAGATCCATTCAGAGTTTAACCCATCAACAACCACTTCCGCCCAGTAAACTAAGCTCTAAGCCAGTTCAGAAGGTTGGAATGAATACCAAAGGATTGAAATTTGTGATGTGCCCTGAATTGAATCATTTATAATTTTGGAAAGCTAGGAATCCCCATTTCTAGAATGTTCATTGTGTTGCACAATTGGGAAAAAACCCTGAGATTGTAAAGTGAAAATGACATCATGTTGGGAAAAACCCACAGTTGACTCATTAAATTATTGTTAAACCATACTTTTCTTTTGAGTAAAAGAGTCAGATATTGTGAACTTAATTAAACAGTGTGTTTTGTTTTGCATTCTGAATTTGAGGAAAAGTGTTCACAGTTTTGCTTCAGATAATGGTATAGGATTATTCAAGAAGAATAGTGGTTGTTGCGGCAGTAGTAGTACATGTAACATAGAGTATACAAAGCATTGTAGCTGCAGCAGCAGAAGCACCAGCACCAGCCACATCGCCGTAATGTTAAACTGTGCTAAATTAAATACTTAAATCTCGGTTGACTATTTCACTTAAAAGTCATCAGCTAGAATTATGTATCGAAGCAAATAAATTTAAGTGGTATGCCCAGAAGGACCTTCTCAGAAGGTAATCTTAGCATGAGCGATCCATGATACATCTTATAATATAAGAATGAAATGTAGAGAGTGGTTACATTATAATAGAGAAATGGCTTAACCTTAATTTGTAAAAAAATGACTTGGAGCAAAATGGTACTGACTAGTATGTTATAAATGTGTGCCTTACAAATATACACGTGAATCTTCATATAATCTATTGCTTAAAGTTAAAGTCGCTGTATCAAGTATCAAATGTTCATGAATGATGGAAGATAGGACTATTTCATTTCAGTTTGAACATGTTTCAGACTTCTTCAATTATATTCCGGTCGTCGTATAGTCTTGCAAGACACGTGTCACGTCGAACAGTGGAATTAACGAATTGCAAGATTTCACCTCGATGTTCTCTATTAAATTTGACTATGGAAAAGTCAGTATGTAACTTCATTTAACCAGTCAGTGACACGTTCCATCAAGGAGAAAATTGTACGCTTCGATTCAATTAGCACACAGCCACACGGGCTAATGAAATCAAAATAGGTTTGTTCTTTCTCAGTGCCTGGATAAAGAAAATCAATGCTAGATTTGATTAACAAGAACGAGAAGGCCAAACCACCTTAAGGCAACAAGTACCTTTGCAAGGAAACAAAGATACAGAAACGGGTTTGGTTGTCATTTTTAATTTGGAATGTTAATACAACCTTGTATATGATAACTGAAAACTTTATAAACTTGTAGTCAAGTATTGTCATAGAAATAGAGGGGATGAAATCTAATAGAAAAGAAAAAAGAAAGAAAACAAGAAATATGTTATTAAATGGCCACATGGTCTACTTTCGTTAAGACTTTGTTGACTTTGTGTTTGATTTAACATGTTTAATACACTAAATATTTCACTTTACTTCCACATACTATACTTTTCATCTTTTAAACTTCAATCCCATAATGGTTCGCTATCTTCATTTAGTGGCGTACTGAGATTACTTTTTCTTATCCTTAACTATTATTACGTTCCATTGTTTTCCCTTGTATAATCTATTTGTTTTCACGAAGACAAAATAACAAAATTAATTGAATCATATGAATCAATTACAGTTCGATGGGTCCACTTAAGCGAACTAATTTTCAATGGTCCATCACTCTCCTTAGTTTTTCCTTGAATAATCTGTTTTTGTTTTTGTTTTTTTTAAATTTTAAATGAACACAAAATAAAAAGTTGATCAATCATAATTATGAATTAATTTAAGTTCAATTGGTCCACTTAAGTTATTCTTTGTCAAATACTGCTCCCGATCGAGGGGACACGAGCGGCGAAGCCGTGAAATCGAGCCGCGTTACCAATCTGTTATTATGAATTATAACTCCGTTATCATGAATTATAAGTCCGTTATCATGAATTATAAAATGCAAGTTGCATGATCAAGGGGCACGAGCGGCAGAGCCGTGAAATTGTATATATAAGTCCCGATATCATGAATTATTAAATGCAAGTTGCAATCATGTGAATAATTTGTATTATTAATAATCTGTTTTGTATTTTAAAATGAACACAAATAAGATCATCATTATTCATATGAATCAATAGAAATTCGAAATGTCCATCAAAGCAAGCCTTTTTATGGTCCTCTTTAATAGTCTCCCTGTTTTTATAACTCCATTATAGGTCTGTCACACTACGACGGACTGGATCAACGTACATCACCGAATACAAAAATATTTTATTCGGTGGAAAAATCACCAGTCCGGCAGAAGATTCGGTGGGATTTTGGGTCCGATTCCCGTTCGTCTCTCTATGCGTTGTGGCCGCTAATAATCCTGCAGGCGTCTTATATCCGATCGTTCAACGTCCGACAAATGACCGGATTTGGGGGTCCGATTCCTGTTCGTTTCTCTGTGCGTTGTGGCCGCTAATAATCCTGCAGGCGTCTTATATTTGATCGTTCAACGTCCGACAAATGACCGGATTTGGGGGTCAACGTCCGACAAATGTCCGGATTTTGGGGTCCGATTCCCGTTCGTCTCTCTATGCGTTGTGGCCGCTAATAATCCTGCAGGCGTTTTATATTCAATCGTTCAACGTCCGACAAATGACCGGCGAATCCGTGGCATGTGGCACCAACAGGGACGTCCACCCTATCAGAAAAGTGGGGGAGGAGAGGTTGTTTGAGAGGGTTTTTGACCCCTTAGAGGCAGTGACGTAGCAAGCACTTTTTGAGAGTGTGAACAAAGTGGGGAAAGACAACTTTTAAGGGGGAAAACTTTGACGAAAATTGTCAAATATTGGCTAATACGTACAAAAGGGCTACAAATATGATATATCAGGGCAACCAGCGTGACGGGGGCAATAGAGGTGAGAAACTTTTGGACAATGAAGGCCCAATTGAAGCCATTTGTCATTTTTTGGATCAATTTTAGCACTATTATTGGGTACTATTTTAGTTTGAAACAGCCGCAAATTGGTGAAACGAAAGCCTAATTGAAGCCATTGAAAACAATTGCTTTTAGAAATAATACGTGGATGTCCATAGCATAAGCAAAAAGGAAGACTTGTCCATTTTTCAAAATGAAGGTCCAATTGAAGCCATTTGCATGGGGACTGTAGGGCCTATTTACATTATTAGGCCTAGGCCTATTGTGTAAAAATTTTGTTTTAAAAATGGAAAATTTGGAAAAAAATTTTTGGTGCATCATTTTTCATCTATTATTGCCTTAAACAAAAAACAAAGAAGGCCTGAACTGAATTTGCAAAATTTAAAATGTTACACTGATCCACTGACACTTAGATATAAGACTCGTAATTTCAGGTAAAGCATGCATGGATTGATATGTTAAAGTCAGTAATAGACCTAAGTCCGTCTTAAATACTGACTTTGGTGACAAAATGTCATGGGCCCTACATATCGACGGGCCGGCAGTAATTTTCACAGGCTTTTGGGCAAAGGAACCACATTTAAGCACTGCCTATAATAATCACAGGCCTATACTTAGGCTTACTATACTATCCTGGGCCTACTAAATAACGTACAATTTAACCTTTTCCATGTTTTCTCTTCTTTTTTCTTTCTTGTCAATCACTTAAACTGGTAGGAATTAGATATTGCGTCCTCTACCCTTCAGAAAGTGCCCCTCCCTCAATACTACTTACATGCATAGGCCTACTAAATTACGTGCAATTTAACTTTTTCTCTTCTCTTCTCTCTTCAATTTGTCTCACTTTCCCCCTTTTTTCTACTTGTCAGTCACTAAAGTACTGGGGGATATGATATTGCGTCACACACCCTTCAGAAAGTCCCCCCCATGATCGATGCACATGTTCGCCATAGGCCTACATCCGGCACAAGCGCCTGCGAAACCTTGCAAACACCTGCGGTATATAAACGAAAGAATAACGAACAAACCCAGGGTATATATACAGAACGGTACGAACACACATCGGACAACTTCCGAACATTTGTATTCGGCACACTCCGTATTGTCGACGGACTAAACAAACATCACCTAACACGAAACGCATTTGGCGGATAATAGCAGGACATATGAAGAACATAAAACGAACATTGACGAACACTAACGGATTTGCTAAAATACCATCCGTTTCTTATACGGAAGACCGATCCGGTGTAGTGTGACACTAACACGGTATGGATCAACGTACATCACCGAATGCAAAAATATGCTATCCGGTGGTGAAGGCCTCACAGGAACGTATTTGCAACGAACACGGGCCGAGTGCAACGAACAAAGAACGAACATGAACGAAAGGAGAGCGAACAAACTCCGGCAATATGCAGCACCATACGAACACACATCGGATAAATACCGAACATGTGTATTCGGTACACTCCGTTTCAAGTTTTGTGCATGCACAAACTTGCCGACGGACTTAACGAACATCACCTAACACGAAACGCATTTGGCGGATAATAGCAGGACATATGAAGAACATAAAACGAACATTGACGAACACTAACGGATTTGCTAAAATACCATCCGTTTCTTATACGGAAGACCGATCCGGTGTAGTGTGACACTAACATTAGGGATTATAAAATGGCCTTGCGGGTTGCAATCAGTTGAATAGCTTATTCCTTTTAAAAGGGAGAAGCTTGGCCTTGAATACCCAAACTTAATGGAATATATCCAAAATAAATACAAAGAATATACTACACTACATGAACTGACATTGCAGTAGGCCTACTCAGTAGTCACGAAATAGTCAGTAGATCGCAAACGAATGATAATATAGCTTGGCTTGGAAGCCAAGCTAAAAACATGATTTCAATAATACTACATCTGCTTGCCGCAAATGTTTTCATTTCATCTGTTTTTGGTATCTCAAGCTCTATGTTGGAAATGTTAGTCTGCAAGTATGATTGCCTTTACCAAGTTTACTCCAGAAACGTCAATACGTCAATCGTGACTAGTTAGAGAATGGTATCAACAATTTTATAAATTGAATAATTTTATTTGTATTTTATAAATATTAAAAATTGTTGTTAATTAAAACTGTTCAGACACTGTTTTGGTCAACACGTGCCGGGGTGCGTACGCAATTATGGTTCAAGTACCTAAACTTGAATTGTGGGGAAATGAGTGGGTTGTCATTTTCAGACTATTTACATTTAAAGCCGCAAACTTTGGTCAAATTTTAATTTGGTTATTCTTTGCCAAATATCATTATTGTAATAACAACTGCCAAGAAGGTATCCTGATCGTTTTAAGCCGCAATAATGAGGCATAATGAAAGAAAACGGCAAAACCACTTAACCGCTTAAAACCTTCATATACGATTTCGGTCAAACTTTAATTTGGTTCTTCTCTGCCAAATAGTATTAATTGCTAAATCGCTTCCTTCCTTATTAACTGTCAGGAAATTAAAGAAAACTCACTTACTATCTTAGCCGCTTAACTGTGGTGTTACTAGGTTGTAAGTAACTTATTTTAAAATATCATATGTACGTTATTGTGGCTTATAGCTGTAGAGGTTTATGGGGATTTGGTAAATAAAATCCCTGGTTTTAAAGTCTTAAAATTTGTTTTAAATAATCAATGGAAGACATGTTTATATCCCGGCTCTCTGCACGGAATGTGACATCAACATCAAGGAAAGGACTTGCAATCTCTGCATTTAACAAACTTTGAAGTTTGTTAAATGCAGAGATTGCAAAATCATGTTTTCAAAAACAAGAAAGTCTCCACCACCAAGAAAACGAAGAGTTTTCAACGTTTACGTTTCCAGCATTTTTCTGTATGACAGCGAACCATGGACACTAACCAAAATTCTTGAAACAAAGGTCGATACTTTCCAGAGATCTTAACTCAGGTGGGTACTAAAACATTAAATGGCCTAACAGAATATCCAATGCAGATCTATCTGAAACAATCAAAGAAATGGAAGCAAGATAATAAAAAAAATATTGAATGCTATCATGGCTAGGACATCTACGTAGACTGCCAGACGACACACCAGCCAGAAAAGCCATGACAGAATATCTGCGCAAATTAAAAATACTATAGGAAAGCCAAAAACTACTTGGATGTCTTTAAACAAAAAAGAACTGATACAACTAAATGAGTCGAAATGAATCGAAAAGAGTGATAGAGAATAAGAAATACGGGGAAGAACAGAGAAAGTAAGAGAATATGGAACTTGAGGAAAAAGATTATAAATTAATCACATCACAGTATAAGGAGCTGTAAGGCAGCCATTCGATGGTGTCAACGCTTTTATGCGTTATGTAATTAAAACGCACAGTCAGGTATATTTCACACCAACCTGACACTACCTATCAGCGCTCAAATCAGACACAATAGATGCTATCCTTTGATTTTCATGACCTTTAATCGATTGGGGAATTATATTTCAAAAGTAAAACTACTTGAGAGCTTCTATTAAACTCAGTTAAACAATGGGTCAAACCACGGGGAAAAAGAAGTCGTTTTTTTTATATGTATAACTTAGTGTAAGTTAAACAATACCATTACCAGTTGGCTAAAAGTTAAACTAATGCAAAAAAACAAAACTGAACAATAATACTCTCTTTGAAGGGGTTTTAAAAGTTACATCTTCTTCTACGCTGAAACTTATGTATAGTTCGTGTTGCATTAAACACGGTGACAAATATCGCAGTGATGCAGAAGTGAGATGAGAATAATAATACTTGTGCAGATTTCACAGATGTAAACAAAACTGTGTGGTAAGCTTAACCAGTGTACCACTCTGCTCCCATCTATCATCCAAGAAAGACAACAGAAGCAAACTAGAAAAATATATATTAAGATAAATGGGTATTATATCTTTGATTTGTATAAATGTCAAATATCCACTTGATTATCTGTAACCAAATCACGGATGGCCGAGTTCGACTTACTGTTATTCAAGTCGTCCTTAGTGACATCAAATCCCTTGCAGATAAAGATAAAGTTTGTTCATTAAGACAATGGAAGTGTCTAGAATGATAACGCTCATCAGAAACTACTTTTATTAATTCAAATCTTTTTTAAATAACACACAAATGCCTTTGCTGTTTGCTGATGAGAAAAAGAAATAGATGGCACTAGACCATTCATCTTTCTAAACATTTTCAGCTGGAGTGCGTTTCTTAAAGAAAGACGGTTGAATACAGTATATTGCGTAACCATGTGAACACCTGTCTACCTACTCATACACAAACGACCCATCACCAAGAATATTGTGATTTTTTCTCAAAGTACAAAAGACAATCCAGTGCAAGGTCCTCAGAAAACAAAGCATACTGACAAACTGCCCTTTTTAAACTTCTTCGTCTTCAAGAAGGCACAATTGTTTGATGTGATAATTTATTAAATTTTCTAAAAAAACATATGTTTAATTCTAGACCTGCACAATACGAACAACTATCACACAATATCACACTAATATGTACATATATTTCAGCTCTTTTTAACATAGATTTTCGTTTCTTTTCCAACTTACTTATCTTTTTCTGCTTTGTGTGTGTTTTTTACTCTATAAACTGTATATTTTTGCGAAAATTGAGGGCGCTAGTTACATATATTTTCAATCTAATTGAGCCAAATAATATAAATTATTCCTAACATGTCATGATAATTTGTTTTTTGAAAATATCGTTGCTATTTGTTGTCATGTTTTAATGCCATTACACTAGTGTCTACCCCTTGTAAAGATGAAAATACGATTAAAGATAATAGGTAGATCTTTGACTCCAATAATTCAATATAATTTGAAAACTCTAGTCCCATTTATATAACATCATATATTAGTTTTATCTCACAGATTCCGATATAAGATTTTCTTCAGATATTTTGTTTAAAAACAATGTCACTATTATGCTTTGGAAGTATATATCAACCCCGGATGTCAACAACCAGTTTCTAAGCAAATGCATTATACCTTTGCTTTTCTCTTAGCTCATCCTAAACTTAAAACGTTCGTTTAACAACAAATTCCTGAAGATAAGTTAACAAACTGAGAAATATGGTTATATTTCATGCCATACTTATATCGTACGTGTTAATTCCAAGTTCTGCATGCCATACAGTTTGACAATATCGGCAAAACAGGTGCAATATTCCCTTCCCAAGTGTTCTAAATAGGCATAAACTTTCCTAGTGTTTAGGGAAATGATATTCGATTTTAACATTGGAGAACAAAAGCAATCTAGGTAATATACTAGTTGGAACTAGCAGGTTTATATTTGAAACACGTTTAATTATAACCGGCATACCTGTTCTGCCTCGTAAATTCCCGAATTGCAATAAACAGTGCATAAGGTTGAACATTGGAAGTGAAAGTCTTTCGGGGGAAGCTCTGAGAACATCTTTAGCAACATCGTGTATAACTTATGTGGATGATATATTAGCCTCGAGCTCCCTCTCTATCCAATAAGCTCCCAAAATTAAAAGAAGAACGATGATCGCTGTCTTTGCATGGATGCATGTAGACGTTAGAGGGAAGAAACACGGCAATGGAATAAAACACCACGAACCACCTCTAATGGCATACATTTTGCCAACAGAAATGTAAAATCAAGGGCGCAGTTGTAGTCCAATAATGCGGAATAGCTATCTGTACAGATGTTCTTATTTGAAGAGAGAATGCACTTGGTTTCCTTCAAAGTTGATTATTTAGCTTTCGCAAGACTTTTATATCCTAAAGCAACGTTTTGCGCGAAATGAATTTTAATCTAATGTTACATACGGTAGTATAGGAGTATATGGTATAGGAGTGTGTTTAAGGAGCACAGTGGTAGTAATTGTTGCAGCAGTAAGTAAGCAGCAGCAGCAACAGCAACAGCAACAGCAGCAGCAGCAGTAGTAGTAGTAGTCAAAAAAGTAACAACAAGGGTGTTAATTTTAATACCGAGAAAGTGTTCCAGGAGGACCACACCCACGGGTATTGATTTACAGTGTCTTCGACACTGCGTGGTGTTAAATTGACTTTGCTGGTGTTCATTTAAGATTTTCATAGTTTACACTGTTGGGTGTTAACTGCTAATTTGACTCTGTTTTGGTGTTGATTTAACACTTTCCCACATTCACTTTCCATTTTTAACACTGCTGGGTGTTAATTTGACTCCGCTAGTATTCATTTGACACTTTCCCAGTGTTCTGAGAGGACCACACCATTGGGTGTTAATTTACACCAGACTTTGGTGTTAACAATAATTGATGTAACCATGGTAACATTGTAATATTTTAACAGCATGTATTTTCAGATTATAAATACCATTGATCTATAAGCAGTCCAACAAAGTGCAGTGTTAGCTTTTCAAAAGAACAGTTTTTTTGCAGTGACACCCGGTGGTTAACACCACAAGCCGTAACACAAGCTCAGTGTTGCAAATTTAACATCAGAGTTTTTGCAGTGATAGTATAGTAGTTGGAGCAGCAGCTCCAGCAACATCGCAGTAAGTGGTAAGGTTAAAATGTGCCAAATTAAATATTTTTATCTCAGTTGACTGTTTCACTTAAAGTTCATCAGCTAGAGAATGTATCGGAGCAAAATATTTAAGTGGAAGACCCAGAAGGTAATCTTTGCATGATTTAGTACGCTGCGATCCATAACATATCTCATAATATTACAATGAAAATGTAGAAAGTGGTTACATAACAATAGCAAAATGTATCAATATCAATTTGCACAAAAAAGACTTGGAGCCAAATGGTACTGACAAGTATAATGTGCCCTACAAATATACACGTGGATCACCATATAATTTATTGCTTAAAAGTTAAAGTCGCTGTATCAAGTATCAAATGTTCACGAATGATGGAAGTTAGGACTATTTCATTTCAGTTTGAACATGTTTCAGACTTCTTCAATTATATTCCGGTCGTCGTATAGTCTTGCAAGACACGTGTCACGTCGAACAGTGGAATTAACGAATTGCAAGATTTCACATCGATGTTCTCTATTAAATTTGACTATGGAAAAGTCAGTATGTAACTTCATTTATCCAGTCAGTGACACGTTCCATCAAGGAGAAAATTGTACGCTTCGATTCAATCAGCACACAGCCACACGGGCTAATGAAATCAAAATAGGTTTGTTCTTTCTCAGTGCCTGGATAAAGAAAATCAATGCTAGATTTGATTAACAAGAACGAGAAGGCCAAACCACCTTAAGGCAACAAGTATCTTTGCAAGGAAACAAAGATACAGAAACTGGTGTGGTGCAGTTCATGTTTCATAATTACATGAACCATTGTGAATGTTTCTTTCAGTGGACTAGATAGAATAGAATTTGAAATATAGAATTTTAATACAACCTTATATGTTAAGTATCGTTATAGGGGTATTAAAATAAAAAAATAAAAAAGTGAGGAAAAAGATGCATGTTAAAACAAAGGCATAAGTTTGAAATGAACAGGTCGACTTTGGTGTTTGATATAATACTATATAGCTATTGTAATTCAAGGTCGATTGGTCTTAAAGGAGTATTCTGTGATTGTACCATCCTCTCATGACATTTGTCAGTAGATATCCACGTAAAAACCTTTTTCTCCTAATTTCAGTGGATTCCGATTTTGCGAGTTATGCATGATTATGTGTATTATATTGTATTAGACTGAATAATGTAAATACAAATTTGATGATATTTTGGTCAAGCAAATCAATATTCAGGGTGTTTTTTTTTGGGGGGGTGGGTCAGAAACATGATATAGCCAGAGTTCAGTTCAGTTCAGTTCAGTTTTATTTTCATCTCAACACACATACATATAAATAACATGATATAAAAAAAAACATTTTGTAATAAATTAGTAACAATGCAATGCCAAATAATTTATAATTGAGATACCAATATTAATATTACAAAATAATATTTTAACAATGTGGTATGAGAGATGTGGATGCCACAGAAACGCAAAGCGTGTAAAGTTGTGGCACCCATTTGAAAGTTACAGACAAGTCTATAGCTTAAATACAATATTCGATATTTATAAGGTTACAAATTCTATGAATGCCATAGACAGACAACATAAAGTCCGAAAAATCAATGAAGCATAAAATGCGAACTAAAGCAGCGCATGTAAATCCATCATGCAGGAGAAAGCACTTTAAACATCATCAGGTAAATATCCATTGATGAGGTTTTGTTTGAATGCTTTTTTTTATTTTTTTGTCGACAGGATGAGTTTAAGGGATTGGTCAAGATCATTCCAGAGGAGAGCACCATGTGTTTTGATGGTGTTGCTAGCAAAAACCGTATTAAATAATTGGATGTGAAAGTTTTTAGAATGTCTGGTATCGTGTGTATGGATGTCGTCATTAGTAGTAAAGAAGTTGTCGTAGAGGTCATTTGGTAGCATTTTGTAATGAAATTTATGCATAAAAAATGCTGTTTGAAATTTGAAAATGTCATGGATCTTAAGGGCATTTAATTGGTGGAAAAGTGGGTCAGTGTGGGCGAGCCACAAAGAATTTGTGCACGTCCTAACAACTCGTTTTTGTAGGAGAAAAAGATAATCCAGATTGGCGTTGTTTTTATCTGCCCAGACAATTGCACAGTAAGTTAAATAGGGAAGCACAAGTGTATTATATAAGGTTTGCAAAGAGGCCTCCGGTAGAAAAGGGCGGACTTTACGTATAATACCATTATATTTTGACACAATTTTAGTGATGTGTGTAGTATGTGATTTCCAGCTGAGGTTATCATCAATAAGTAGGCCTAGAAATTTGGTAGTATGAACCAGATTTAATTCTGTATTATCTATTAGTACTTTTATATTGATTTCAGATTTATTATTGTATTTATTTTTAAAAAGCAGATAATTAGTTTTTTTGATGTGTAGTGAAAGTTTATTTAATTTAAACCAATTTGATATTAAAATAAGCTCAGCATTAATGATTGATTCGAGGTGATGGTGATCTTCATGCGAGAAAAGTATGTTGGTATCATCTGCAAAAAGGATAAAATGTGGGATTTTGGAACACAGGGGAAAGGTCATTAATATATAATAAGAAGAGGAGGGGACCAAGAATTGACCCCTGTGGAACTCCGCAGGTGATATTCGTGAGAGGAGAAACTGCTTCATTAAATACCACACATTGTTTCCTATCACTGAGATAATTTCGAATCCATGTATTGGCCAGACCTCTGATACCATAATGATCGAGTTTGTTCAAGAGGATGTTGTGGTTTAAGGTATCGAATGCCTTACTGAGGTCAAGAAAAATGCCTGCAACATGATGCTTTTTTATCAAGGTTTTCTGCAATTTTGCAATAAAGCTCATTAATGGCCATATATGTGGATCTTTGTGGCCGGAAACCAAACTGATGAGGGCTTAGAATATCATGAAGTGAAATAAAATTTAAAATACGATTATAAATAACTTTTTCAAGAAGTTTTGATATTGATGGTAGAATTGATATAGGCCTATAATTAGAGAAATTGTGACAATCGTCTGCTTTAAAAATGGGTGTGACTTTAGCAATTTTTAGTTTTGAGGGTACAATACCGGATGATAAAGATGAATTGAAGATGTGGGTGAGAGGAATACTTATTTCGAAGATGATTGATTTTAGAAGATTGGAGCTTATTCCGTCTGCACCAGAGCTATAGGTGTTGTTAATTTTGGAAGAGAGCTTGATAATTTCCTCAATTGATGTTGGAGAAAGGAAGAGGCTTTTGTTGTTTGAAAAGTCATTGAAGGTTGACGGGGAATTATTATCGGGTTCCGGAATTTTTCTGCCAATAATGGTCCAATATTTGTGAAAAAATCATTAAATTTCAATGCAATGTCTTTATTATTAGTGACTTTATGACCGTTAACGGTATCAGTAAAGAAATCAGGAAATTTCGTTTTTTTTTCCTACCTAAGAGTTTATTTAGAGTTTGCCACATTTTTTTCATGTTATGACTGTGAAATTCAATTTCGGATGTGATGTGCAGTTTCTTTGAGGTACGAAGCAGTGAGTTTAAGTAGTTTCTGTATTTATTATATTTCAGTTTATTCTCCACAGTGGGCTTAGAGATATATTTTTTATAGAGTCTGTCTTTAGTTTTAATCGATTTTATTAGGCCACTTGTAATCCATGGTTTCCGAGGCGATTTTTCTTTGGATAATTTAGTTATTTTGATTGGACAATGAATATCAAACAAGGTGGTTAATTTGTTATTGAAATCATTATAAGCACATTCTGTGTCATTGTTGTTTGTAATGAATGACCAATCCACAAGTGCAAGAGCACTTTTAAAACCTCTGATGTTATCTGGTTTCATTTGACGTGACTTTTTAAATGATGTTTTCTTGGATGTGTTATGACGTGAATTCCTATTAACGAGGGAAAATATTGGAAAGTGGTCAGAGAGGTCGGTAACAAAAATACCAGACTTAGTTACTTGTGATATGTTATTGGTGAAAATGTTATCAATGAGGGAAACACTGGTGACTCCATTTTTATTTGTTTTAATACGTGTAGGCCTATCTATACATGGGATGAATTGGTACGAGTAAAAAAGATGGACAAAAGTATTTACTTCAGGCCTAGAATCATATTTTAGGAGATCAATGTTGAAATCACCAGTGATGTAACAGGGTTTTTTCTCTTTAGTGACGATGTTCAGTGTATTGTCTAATTGCATAATAAAGTCATTCATAACAACTGTATCAGGTTTGTAAACTACTCCAACGATGGTGTTATGGGAGTTGTTTGTAATTTCAATAAATAATGAATCACAATCAGGGCAATCAATTTTTAAATCATGTCTAATACGATAATGGAATTTAGGATGAATGAAAAGAGACGCCCCTCCGCCAGTTCTTCCTCCTGGCCTGATGCAATTTTCGTTTGAATAATCATTGAGATCGATGAGATCCGCGTCCTCAGATGACCTAAACCATGTTTCGGTGAAAGCGTATATATCAAACTGATGATCAATAGCTGAAAGATAGTTTGGTACATCATTGGCACGTTTATTAAGGCTTAATGCATTGAGGTGGAAAAGAGAAATTTCAGTGTTTTTGAAGTCAGTTGAGTTGAAAAGCTCAATGTCGAAGTAATTGCAATCAGTAATCATGGTGTTGTCAATATTACATGATTGATCGGATGTTGGTGAATTTGGGTTTAAAGTGCTATCAAAAGTAGATGGATTGAATTTGACATGTGACATAAAATCGGACAAATCAGACGTAGACATAACGAATAATAAATATACAATGCAAAAAAAAAAAAAAAATATATATATATATATATACAATCCAAAGTGAATAGGAATTGGATTATCTAGAAACAAAAGTAAATTAAAACAGTTGGAACAGATGAGTCAAGCTCACTTATACCAAAATGTGAGGGAATAGGGGTGGGCTGGGATAATAATAAATACTGATAATAAAAGGGTAATGGCTGGATGTTGGCTAATATACAAAGAAATATACTTCAACATGATCAAGATACTCAACATGTCATGAACATAAATATATAGAATAATGAAAGAACAATTGGGAAGTGTATGTACACGCCTATCAATATACCCCAATATCATGAATTAATATCAACTGAACATGTCATCAGTAATGTAAGGTACTGTCAAATATAAATAAGTATAGTAGATATCAATATAGGCTGAACAGCTTAAGGAAATGTCTATGAAGTATACACTCCAAATTTCAAGGATTCAAAATAAATCCCAAGGGACTGCGATTAGGGACCAATCAAGTGCCAGATCCAAAATCAAATCTTTAAGATTCAAAATTAAATCTTTAAGAATTAAAATTAAAATCCATAAGATTGACTTCAAATCTAAAATTGACCGGTCCCCAACCACAGTCTCAAGGATTCACTTTTAAATCCCTGCAATTTAGAGTGTAGGCCTACTTGCACTCTGTTGCACTGTATTTTGTGGTATGGTATGAATACCAAGATCTAACAAATCACCCAAATTGAGAAAGAGAAGCACAGGAACAGAAGGCAAAACATCGCACAAGTAGGACAAATATCAAAGACAGTAGACACCGCCTGTATGCAATTCATCAATCATGTGTACAAAGCAGATCAAAATTAACTAATTATAATAATGAATTCATAATAAAGTCAATTAATATATCTTACAACCTACTACTGACTAAGCATATATGAAGGTGGGGTGGAGATGTTTCCATGTTACAGGCATCCTGTGCCATGTCAACATGCTTTTATTGTAAGTCAACAAACGTAGAACATGGGAATCATTTATATGAGTAATGGTGAAAGATATGGCATCATAATAAAACTGATAATGAAATATCAACAAGATCAATAAAAATAAATAAATAAAAAGAGAACAACATTATGGAAAGTTACAAAGGATAATAACAATAATAATAACAAAGTCTTCAGGAACTTATATATAACAGCGTCCCTGTGGTATAAAAATCTCAACAAGAAAAGGGGGACGAGACTGTGGATCACGAAAAGTGAACTACTTGTCGATGGTGCTAAATTATAACTCCATTTATATATAAGGAATTATACTACAATTACGCGGTTCGTAATTAAGGTGGCCCACAACAACGGTTGGTAAATATAAAGAATATTGACCTTGATAAATCTGCTAATAAAATGTAGGTCAAAATATGGGAATAAGGTTGCAAATATTTATATATATGTGACGTGTCATGTCAAAAGGAGACACTTTTGGGCAGAATCGTAAATGGAGAAATAGCCGAAAATCTGCTGGTGGGTGATTTTTTCACAATTTGGGTTTGTTGCTAATTTGTGATGTTATTAATGTTAAAAATATTGTCTGATAGTTTCAGACCGGAATGTAACTGGCATCTTGTATTTTTTGAGACATTTTTCAAGTTAATTCCCACTCTCAACATTGTCAATAATATTTTTAAAGGCCGATATCTCAATTTCCAATTTTATAATACCATAACTTCCGAACTCAATATCTTTGCTTAGGAATGTCCAAATTCATTTTGGAAAACGGCGTTGTGGAGCAAAATATCTCTATATTTAAGATATGTAAAAACCTCAAAATTCATAACCTGCCCAAAAGTGTCTCCTTTTGATATGACACGTCACATATACACATTTTGTTACCAAGTTTGAAGTTGAGCGGTGAATGTGATTGCTTTTAAGCTGCAGCGTAAATTACTGAAAATGTAGTCAAAATATGCAAATAAGCTCGGTAATATTCATAAATATGCAAATAACATTACACAAAACTATCTAGAACATCAGACCACCATATACTATCACAATACCACGTTTGAAGTTATTCGGTGATTGCGTTTAAGCTGCAGAATGGATTAATGACAATGTAGGCAAAATACGCTAATTGAGCTCATCAATATTCATTAATATGCAAATAATGAGACACAAAATTATACAGCACTTGAGGCACTATATACTATAACTGTACCAAGTTTGAAGTTGATCGGTGATAACATTTGAGCTGCAGAGTGAATTAACGGAAATGTAGGCAAAATATGCAAATAAGCTCATTAATATGCAAATAATGTGACAAAAAACTATAGGGGAGAGCGGGGAGTGTTCGCCCTAGGGGTAGGTTCGCCCACCCCTTGTTTCTCAGCACTACGGCTATCGGGGAATTTGGTGATGGCAAAATTAGGTGACATAGGTCATTATAAACTTCTCATATTAGCTATGCGACATATAGGGACGTGCTCATCGAACTGCAGCCAAAACAAAAAAATTTCACCAAAACGTAATTTTTTCTTGCATTAATAATGTTGTATTATCATTGATACATAAATACAGATGGTTTCAATGGAAATCTGTATTGGGAATATATGGGATTTGTCAAAGATTTAATGTAGTTATAAACTCCTTATTCGATTTGTATTTTGCATACCCTGAAGAAAATACAAAAATGTGCACAAGGGGCTCGTTCGCCCTTTTGAGGATGGGGCATGTTCGCCCTATATCTTCCCCGGGCGGACTTACCCCAAACTGGAGGGCGGACCTGCCCCATCAGCGTATTATGCAAAATATTTATAATTTTACTATTAAACAAGGTAAAATTACTGAAAAGCATGTTTTTTAAAGTTATGTGGTATTAGTGTTACTCATACCACCGTTTATGTCCTAATCCATAATCTCCCCGAAGTTGTAAACATGATACGTTTAAGCTCACTTTGGACCCCTACGTTTTACCTGACCCGACCCCTGCAACAAATTTAGTGACTCCCCAGAAGAGAATGAATGCCCTGTATACTCTTGCTAAATGTTTGCATTTAATATGTTATTGTTATGCAATGTTTAAACCTTTTTTTGTGATTAGGGTGAACTTACCCCACCATATGGGCGAACCTGCCCCAATATGGGGCAAGTGCGCCACTTTGCAAAACTTTTTTGTTTGCTCTATCCTGTTGCTGTTGTAAGGCCTACAGTTCTGGGATTGTGGCCGTATATAGCTAAGACA
Source organism: Amphiura filiformis (assembly GCF_039555335.1). Taxonomy (NCBI): domain Eukaryota; kingdom Metazoa; phylum Echinodermata; class Ophiuroidea; order Amphilepidida; family Amphiuridae; genus Amphiura; species Amphiura filiformis. The sequence goes on from NC_092635.1 coordinate 9,374,599, forward strand.
TAGGGCTTTCACATGGGCTAATCAGATCATCCCTAACCTTAAAATTAACATCGCTAGGCTGGTCAGAAAAATATAGGGCGAACACTCCCCGCTCTCCCCTACAGTAGATAAGGCCACCATACCCTATCACCGTACCAAGTTTGATATAAAATTGGACGGATTGAGCGTGATACCTGAATTTATCGGGCGAGCTAGAGTTTTCAAAATTATCATGCGAGACGAAGTCGAACGTGATATTTGAAAACTCGAGTGAAACCAATAAATTCAGGTATCATGCGAAAGCATCTACCCAATTTTACCATTATTATGTCTTCAGAATCTTTTTTTGGTCAAAAACATGATTTTAGTAAAAAACCATGATTTTTGGTCAAAAATATGGTCAAATATGTTATTTTTGTTAAAAAATGTGATTTTTGGTCACAAATGTGATTTTTGGTCAAAAATGTGATTTTTGGTCAAATATGTGATTTTTGGTCAAAATGTGATTTTTGGTTTTACATGGAGACTTTCGTACATAAAGAGTATGAACTATGCACTCTATGAAGAGGTTACAGATATGAACTGGTACTGCTACCACATTGGAGGACCCAAAAATACCCCGAAAATTCTTGTAGCGTCTGGATGTAGGCCGTCAATTCAATCGTGAGAAATGTGAACGCAAACGGGTTACATAGGCCTTACCATAACTGATGATTTTTATGTTAATCATTATTGAAAATGGGCCTATTGGTCCGATGAGATGCACCTATCTGTTAGTCACACTGTAATGCTTTCCGATGCGCGATGCGGTACTCTTCGCACACCCCAGTTGATATTCCGCGATAGCACACCGCGAGTACGCGATATCGCACCGCGCGAACGCGATAGCGCGCGGACGGACGGATGGACGGACGGACGGACGGACACTCTGTTGTCTTCAAGAAATTTTGTTTGAAGGCGTTTTGAACAAGGTGAAACATTATTTACCCGAACAAACTTTGTATAACTTTTACTGTTCACTAGTTATACCCTATTTTAATTATGGTATTTTACTTTGGGGAAATGCAAACAAGACATATCTTAACATATTATTTAAGCTACAAAAAAGAGCTTTAAGAATAATATCTCATAGTCCGTATTTAAGCCATTCAAGACCACTTTTTGATAAATACAATGTCCTTGATATATTTGATATGTACAAGAAAGAGTTGTCTATTTTTATGTATAAGTATACCCAAGCTATGTTACCAAAATCATTTGATGCTATGTTTAAAAGTCTTAAGGATATTCACAGCTATAATACTAGAAATAGCCATAATTACCAACTGCACAAAACAAGTACTGTTATCTCCAATGGTCCAAAAATGATTGTTACCCATCAGTTTTCATCGATAATGGATGAGCCTGACACATCAAAATTCAACATAACATCCAAATAATTTGTAAATTAATTGCAAAAACAAGTAATAAACTATACATTCTGGATATTTCAAATGTATCCAAAAGTGTATTTGGAAGAAGTAGGCGTTTCAATAAACATCAAAATTGATGGGTACCAATCATTTTGATACATCCTGTATAAACGGTTCCAAAAATAAGTCCCCCCCCCCTAAGAATTTTGATATAATCCAAAAACGGATTGATCAATTCTCTTGTTTTAAAGTTTGGAACATAGGCTGATTAGTTATGCATCAAGTGAACGGGGTTTTGTTGTTATCTACTATCCCATTGCTTCTAATATCCCATTCCTCCTGTCTACATGGTCAGGGGATAATGTACACTGTTAAAAGTATGATCTCAAAAATATACTTACATCCCAACAAAAGTGAAATTTGTCGACCATTAACATGTATATAGGTAAAATAGAGATAAAAAAAATAACTAGGACATTAATGTAAGCCGTAAGAAATCTGGGACAAAAACTAGATCAACTTATATAGGGCGTTGTAGACATCTATCCCAATTAAGCGATCCACTTTATTTATGGTAATTTTTTAACATAAGTAGTACAAAATCACATTTTTTTCAATGTACTAAATATTCATCAAACATTCAGAACCCTAATAATAATAGAGATGTCCCACTTAAAACAACATATGGCAAGGACTGTGTTTGAGTGGAGCAAGATCTATGTTGGGTTAAAGAAAAAGGAACTATATTAGGTTTAACAGATACATGTATATTGGCATGCTTGGGTCGTATTCCCACTATAGATTTTTTTCCTCTTCCTTTCTTTTCTTTCATTTCTTTCTTTCTTTCTTTCTTTATTTATTTATTTATTTATTTTATTTTTATTTATTATTTATTTATTCACTCACTCGTTCATTTGATCATTCGTTCATTCATTTTTTGGGTATTTTTTTTATCTGATTTAGGCAATCATAATTATTGTCAGGAATTAAAAGCGTCGGCACTTTGAATAAAGATTGTCTGTTTATGCTGAACTTCGCTGAGGTCACAATTCAAGACCCATACAACCTAATTATTACTAAGCAAAATAATAATAATAATAATACGTTTCAATTTACATTCAATACCATAGTTCATCTTCTATTTATGATAAAGATGTATCACATTTCCTGGCCTTTCTACACCAGTCTTTAGAAACAAAAGTTACTTGGATCTAGTATGTTTAATGCTGGTAAATTGACTTGATAATTGGCAATTATTCAAACACGTGTTCGTTTTAAACTTTCAAATATGTACTTATACATGTCAGTCAAACCTGGGCCCACGTGCACGACGCTCTCAAGTGAGCTTATTTCAAAATTTGAAATACTGTCATTTAATACCACCACTTGTCATATATACATATGATTTTACTGAAATACGAACCCTTGAATCCGAATAAGAAATCATTTCGGTATATATTATTCATGGCAACATTTTGTCACGATTACATCGTTTTCATGGCCTTTGATTGTATGGGGAATTCGATTTCAATACTAAAACTACTTACTATTAAACTAGTAAATCTCAGTTATAAAATGCGCGCGAAAAGTGGGTCATACCACGGGAGAAAAAGTTTTAGCTTTATTTATGTGTTCAGGCCTGTAAGAGTAAGTTAAGCAATACCAGGTGACTAAACTAGTGCGCCAAATAATGTTGAACAGTATACTCTCTTTGACAGTTTTAAAAGTTGCATCTTCTTCTACACGAAGTCTTAAGAGACCCATTATAGGTTCTGCAGTCTCATTAGACATTGTTAGAGAACCAAAACTTTCCTCACAGTGACCAAACATCCGTTTATACTTTATTTTAACTATCAAATAATCACCTGGGAGGACAAAAAAGCACAAGGAACATTACATGTAGGTCCTTTACCGCAACTCAAAATGCTGTTAAATAGAGGCCCGCAACTTTATATAGGAATCAAGCGATTTCATTAATCATAATAAAACAATACGGAATTTTTCATACTTCCATGTGTGCAAGTCGTGTATTTAAGCCAGGGTCATGCAGTCTTACCAAATTTATAGTAAGTTTCAAAATAGTGAATGTTGCCATTATTATTGAAGAGTAGATGACCTTTTATATGATAACAAAAAATCAACAACAATGAGAAAAATCAGGGAGGTGAGGCTGTCGATCGGTTTAAATACAGACCTTTAAAAATCTTGTTCTACATATTGTTTTTTGCTGTATATTATTTACTCAAGGGAAACTTTCTTGACAATAATTTTTTATTTATGTATTCTATATATATTTTTTTTAAAATAATTTACTGGGTCCACCATGAATAGCCTACACGAAATTAGATTACTGTCCGGATTAACATCGATTAATAGGCGGCATTATTTAGTACGCTATACGTCGTATAATCCCTTAATCTATTGAGTATGCTTACATTATCAATGAAAGCAATGCTAATTGTTCTTCATTTTTGTCTCATATTCCGCACACTATGATACACCTTATTTATGATTTGCTGCTGTTATGGCTACCGCAATATTGCTTATTTTGTATGTTTTTGGTTTATATATAAATAAATGATAATCTAGAATAATCATACTATTTTCTCTATAATTTATTTGAATCGTAACATTGTTTAACCATAAAGGTTTGGTAGATGATTGCGAAAGCATCTAAGTCGTTGTTGAGAATTGCATTTGAAAACAACGACAAAACCAAACAAACAATTGTCTCTGTGGTTTTCATCTGTTGAAGGTTTCGTACCAAAATATAAAGACCAGTCATGATGTAGCTAACTTCGATCAGAAGTAGAACAAACCTCGCCTTCAGCAGCCTGTGCTGCGGATATTTTAGGAATTATGAGGGGTAGGCTAATTCGTTTGGAACTCAAAAACTAACTAAATACCAAGATATTGAACATACTTGTTGACTGTATGACAGTATGTAAAGTGTAGCTTTTTAGTATTTCCTTGTTGGCATTTCGTAACTTGAGTGTTTTGACGCGATCAATATGTTTTGCCCAGGTTTTGTCTGATTTAAAAATAGAATGTCAAGTTGAAATCCAATACTTTAAATGTGCAATATGAACATGATGAATACGTAATTACTCGTGTAAAGTTATCGAAGAATTTAACAACTACTTGAATGTAAACATTTTGGATTTTTTTGCTTTTCGAAACCAAGTGTAATTTTACTCACTACAATATTTCGTCCTACACGTCGGAGGACTTCATCAGGTATGACTGATTTTGGTCAGATGTCAGATGCACACATCGTGTACATCTGAAATCGAAAAAAAAAGTAAATTTATTAAGCTTGCCTAAAATACATACATGTATACACGTCATTACACGAATGCATCGTTGATGTTCCTTTGAAAGAAAATTTAAATGTCAAGTATAACCCAAAAATGGAGGACTGGACTCTCTGCCATCCCTTTAATGTAGATGTGCACAAAACTGCGATGCAGGATAATAAAAAAATATATACATGTATTGTATACATAAATGATAATCTAGAATAATCGTACTATTTTCTCTATAATTTAAATGAGTCGTAACATTGTTTAACCATAAAGGTTTGGTAGATGATTGCGAAAGCATCTAAGTCGTTCTTGAGAATTGCATTTTAAAACAACGACAAAACCAAATAAACAATTGTCTCTGTGGTTTTTATCTGTTGATGGTTTCGTACCAAATAAAGACCGGTATAGCATTCATTTCTACATACTTACAAAGTATCATGTTTTGCATAACTTTGATTTTGCACAAAGAAACACCGCGCGATGTGTGTTGTAAGGGTGCATACTACCAAATTACTGTCCCTCATCATTTATTAGACATTAGGATAATCATCCCTGAAAACAGAAACATACAGTCATACAGCGTACACTTAAGTGTGAAACATGTGTTTGAGCCTGAGGTATACTAGTCTCAGGTTTGAACAAGAACACTAATTTATGCAGGATACACTCCATGCAGCCTACGCCTATACGGTAGGTCTGACCAAACATGGAGAAGCTGAAGGTCACTCTGTATATTTATCTTCTATCTGACCAGCATGCAAATCCTCCGAATTTAGACAACCGCAAGTCAATGCTGTTTATGTGTTGTTCGGTATCGGCTTTAGGGGCTTTGGGGCAGAATGGATACGGTCACTATTATAATATTCTCTACTTTCAAAGAATAATTTATATTATATGTAGCCTAATACTCCCGGGCTAATACTTTAGGATTGTGGAGACAGATACAGATATTGCTATTTATTCATTTGTTACATTCACTATCCGCTATATTTTGCCTTTAAAGTTACCAATCATTGTGACATGCGCCCTTATTCACAAACACGAACTGCACGGGGTTTCCCAGCAAAACATGTATTTTTTCATAGTGACCGTAAAGTATGATATTTTGCATATGCAAAACTGCATATATTGCCGAAGTATGTAGTTTTGCATATGCAAAACTACATACTTTTGGAAAGTATGTAATTTTGCATATGCAAAATATCATATTTTGCAAAGGTATGTGGTTTTGCACGCAGCACCGGGTCATGGTGCGGCTAACTTAGACCAAAACTCACCGTGAGCAACCTGTGCTGCTGATATTCTAGGAATTATGAGGGGTACGCCTTTAGGCTAATTCGTTTGGAACACAAGAACGAACTTAATACTGAACAATGAACATGCTTGTTGACTGTATGATATCATGTAAAGTGAGATGTGTTTTTCTAGTATTTCCTCGTTGGCATTTCATAACTTGAGTGTTTTGACGAGATCAATATGTTTTGCCCAGGTTTTGAATGATTTAAAAATAAAATGTCAAGTTGAATTTTAATACAATGTGCAATGTGTAATATGAACATGATGAATACGTAATTACTCGTGAAGTTTTCGACAACAACATGCCAGACTGAACATGCGTGTACATTTTTTTATTATTATTTATTATCTTTACCCAGGGTATACCCGAATCAGCTTAAAGCTGTTCTAACCGGGGCCCTGCAATATACAATTAAGTTACAACAATATTAAAAGACACTCTTATAAAATATAGTAATTATACATAAAAACACATGATTTAGATATATATACAAACAATTATGGCACGTAATTTCATATAATCATAGGTATATACAACTTTAAAAACACATCAAATCAAGCGAATATGCAATCTACTTCAGATGGCTACTTTTATACATTGTCTTAAACGACTGAACATTGACGGCATTTCTAGTAGGCGGGTCAATATTATTCCACAACTTAACGCCACTATAGCTGAACGAAAATTTAAAAGACTCGATGTCAGTACCATGAACAATGGGTGGAAGAGCTAGCAAATCAGCTGCAGCTTGCCTCGTAACACGATCGTGATTGTCACGCACATAATTAAACATATTATTTAAATACTGTGGAGCGAGACCATTAAGACATTTATAAATCATTAGAGCTTTGAAATAATCATTACGATCTGATAGCCGTGACCACCTTAGCTCTTGAAACATATAATTAGATGGAGTGTAGTAATTAACACCTAAGATCACTCGCGCACATCGCTTTTGTATAACATCAAGTCTATGACAATCTTCTTTAAAACGACCATACCATGCTAAGCTACAATAATCAAAGTGAGGTTGAACCATACTTTTATAAAGAACATTTAAAGTATCAACATTAAGATATGGTTTAACACGACGTAACAAAGCAAGTTTACAAAAACATTTCGAACAACATTATTAACTTGCTTATGCCATTTTAATTGATTATCAATTACAACACCCAAGCATTTAAAATTATCAACACATTCAAGATCATTACCATCAATTCTAACAGAAAAATCATTTTCATGCACATTATTAAGTCTAGCACTAGTACCAACTAGCATGATTTTTGTCTTATCAGAGTTAAGGAACATCTTATTCGTACGCATCCAAATCATAAGCTTTTCAAGATCACACCTTAATTTACTTGCAATATCACGAGCATCATCTCCACTAACAGACAGTGTGGTATCATCAGCATACATTGAAATATAACCATGCTCAATTACTTTACACATGCTATTAATAAAAATGATGAATAACAGTGGCCCAAGTATGCTACCTTGAGGAACACCTGAATTTACAGGAAGTTCATTTGATAAAGCTCCCTTAAAAGACACTCGTTGTGTTCTATCATGTAAATAAGAACGAAACCATTTAACTGTGTGGTCAGTTGCGCCCATTTCATGTAATTTATTCAACAACATATCATGATTGACTGTATCAAACGCCTTACGCAAATCAACAAAGGCTACGCCAGTCATTTTACCTGAATTCATATTGCTCAACCAGTAATCTGTCATTTCAGTTAGCGCCGTCTCTGTTGAATGAAATGGACGAAAACCTGACTGATGTTGGTTAATCAAATTGTGGTTACTGAGAAATGTATAAACATGTTTATGAACAGCCTTTTCGATGATCTTACTTACACAGGAAAGAATGGAAATTGGCCTATAATTATTAGTGCTGTTTAAATCGCCACCTTTGTGAAGGGGAACAACTCTAGCTACTTTCCATACGTTTGGAAAAACACCTGTATACAAAGACATATTCATAATATATGTTAAACTATCAACAATGACAGGTCTAGCAATTTTGAGGAGCTTACAACTTATATCATCAAGACCAGTAGCTTTCGCTGGACTCATGTTAAGAATTTCATTATTTACAAAATCATGCGAAATACAAGGTAAATTCAATTGTGGCTTCACATCGATACCATGGGTGATAACATTAGGAGTACAGTCATTACTCTCATCAACACACTCAATTAATTTGTTTGCAACATTAGCAAAATACTCGTTAAAACCATTTGAAATGTCATTATCACTTGTTAAAACATTATCATTAACAACAATAGACGAAGGGTTTGTGGATGGTTTAGATGGAAGAATATTTTTCAACGTTTTCCACAGCTTACCAGAATCACCCATACATTGTTGCACAGTATTAGTAAAATAACACTTCTTAGACTCACGGATCATTGCAGTCACCTTATTACGATATGACTTAAACGCCTCCCAGTCAGAAGTTGCTTTAGATCGAATAGCCTTACGATGTAAATAATCACGTTTTGACATGTGCTTTGTGATGTTGCTATTAAGCCATGGGGAGGGGGAAGCTTTAACACGCTTGCATCTTTTAGGAATATGCTTATTTACAACATTATTAAACATTTTCTGCCACATATACAATGCATCATTAACATTTTCACAATTTGTTATATCATTCCACAGAACATTTAAAAGCTCATCAAGAAAACACTTTTCATCAAAATTCTTATAAGACCGATACTCAATAGTTTTATGCATACCTTTAATCGGTTTACTCTTTCTTACTGCATATATCATAAAATGGTCACTAATGGATGTTTGAATAACTCCACTGTCCACGAACAAATCAGGTTGAGAGGTGAAAAACAGATCAATTATTGTTGCACTGTGATCAGTAACTCTTGTTGGTAAATCGATCAATTGATGTAATTGATGCATATCACATACGAATTTCAAATTTTCAGCTTCTTTAGAATATACATTATTAGTAAAATCACAATTAAAATCACCTAGGAGAACAATTTCATTGTCTCCGACAGAAGCATTTGACAACATAACAGATAATTTATTGGAAAATTCATAGTCTTTTCCATTGGGATTATAAACAGCGCACACAAATATAGGACGCCTATTTGGTGGTGTCAATTCAACCCAAATACATTCAACACATTTATCAATACACAAATCATCTCTCCTTTTGAAATTAAAAACATCTTTTATGTACAAAGCGACCCCTCCACCATCTCTTTTCCTGTCGCGCCTTAACAAATTATAACCAGGTACATGGAGTTCGCTATCACTTATGGTATTATCACAGAGAGTCTCATTTACACAAATTACATCAAAAACATTAGTACACATATAACGAAATTCATCAATCTTGCCAATCAGGCTTCTGACATTTATATGACCAAATTTGATACCTTTAGTATTAAACTTAGGCACTTTACCCTGATTTAGTTGAACATAAGCAGACTCATCAGAAGAACCGTAAATACTACATGTGGGCAAATCAACAGGAATTGCATTATGACAGATATTTTCATTACCATCATCATCCTTATCACAAGAGTATATATCGGCACCATCATCATCATGGCCGTTTTCTCAATATTGGGAACGATTTCCATTTTCTACTTTACAATAATTAGATTTGTGACCCAAACGGTTACATGTATTACATCTAAGTCTTTCTTTATGAAAACAGGTACTTTGATTATGATTACTCAAACCACAGTAAAAGACACCTGAGTGGAGGTATTTGGGTTGACCTAAAACATCTGAAATAGGAAAAGGGTAAATTTGATTTGTAATAGTTGAGGTATTTGCGTTGATCTTAAAAGACACCTTAGTGGGGGTATTTGGGTTGACCTTGAAAGACACCTGAGTGGGGATATTTAGATTGACTTTAAAAATAAAAGACACCTGGATGGAGGTATTCGGGTTGACTTTAAAAGACACCTGAGTGGAGGAATTTGGGTTGACCTTAGAAGACACCTGAGTGGATTTATTTATGATGACCATAAGCGACACCTGAATTGAGTGGGTGTATTTGGGTTGACCTTAAAAGTCACCGGGAGAGGTGGGGTGGGGGTGTGTGTATGGGGGTGTTTTGGGTTTTTTGGGGGGTTGTTGATCGTAAAAGACACCTGAGTGGAGTTATTTATGTTGTCCTTTAAAACGACACCTGAGTGGAGGTATATGGGTTGACCTTAAAAGACACCTGAGTGGAGGTATTTGGGTTGACCTTAAAAGACACCTGAATGGAGGTATTTGGGTTGACCTTAAAAGACACATGAGTGGAGGTATTTGGGTTGACCTTAAAAGACACCTGAGTGGAGGTATTTGGGTTGACCTAAAAGACACATGAGTGGAGGTATTTGGGTTGACCTTAAAAGACACCTGAGTGGAGGTATTTGGGTTGACCTTAAAAGACACCTGAGTGGAGGTATTTGGGTTGACCTTAAAAGACACCTGAATGGAGGTATTTGGATTGACCTTAAAGGACACCTGAATGGAGGTATTTGGGTTCAACTTAAAAGCCATATCAATTTGCAAGGGCTCTTTAGCAAAGACGTTTTGCACAAGATTTGCAATTTAAAGAGAATTGGCCATTGCTCATTAAAATGAAGCTAGTATATGGACAATATAAGTGTGTTCTTTCAGTTAATGACATAAAATTTAACAAATATTTTAGGTACACTTGAAGTTTTGACTTTTAAAACCTACATTTGGGTCAAAAAATTCTGTTGGGATAGGTCGTTTTCAACAGATTTACCACATTCGCCTTGCTATAAAAATTGAATTGCGTTATCTGTTGACCTAATGAAATAAGGTGTTTTAGGGGGAAACTTCAATATAAAATAATTTCTGACTGGATGAAGGAACACTTGAGGTTTTGACAAAAACCAATCACAGGTGCATATTTTCCACTAGATCTCACAAAGCTCTTATGATGCTATGCACTCAACCGTGTAGTATAACTGCGTCAGAGGCTAGACCCGCTGTGCTTGGAATTGGGAGTAAGGTGGAAACTGTGCGTAAATGGATTTATAAGAGAATTGTTTTTGTAGTAAAACCTTTTCATATCCACCTGAGTGGAGGTATTTGGGTTGACCTTAAGGCAGCTGTGCACTCTCAGACATGCATGTAGTAAAGGTAAAGGATTTGGTGTAAAAACACCATTATGGAGAATTTGGATGAGTTTTCTTCTCAAAAAATGTTAAATTATAATGTATTTTATTTTTGTGATATCAATATAAACCTCCGCATGTATGTGCGTATTGGTCATAGTGAATCTCTATAAAAAGTGAATTACGTGTCATATAGCATCAAACTAACCATCTCAAAAAGTAACTAACCCCCCTTAAATAATGACCATTATTCAAAAACAATGACTAAATATTGACGTCACAGCGTACATTTAAAGTTGCAGTAAATTGTATTGATTTTGTATTCAGTATAATGGAAGGAAATCTGTGTAATGATATCTGAGTGTTTTATATTGTATGTAAGTGCAACTTTCAAATCTGGATCTTACTATATTAAATTGACCAGTGTTTTATTGTTTTCTGAGCTATCGTATCAAATGAGGTGTCCAAATGCGCAGAAATAAATTCTGCTTCAAACGCATTTTACAGATTTGTAATACAATACCGTAAACGTTCGCCTAATGGCGCCCCTGGACTCCTTTGCTTTCGAGTAAATTTCATGTACAAATAGAGAGCTACCTCTTCTTAAAATCCCAACAAGAATTAAGGGTATGTGACCTTATTTGCTGGTGGGGTTTCTATGGGAGGGCCATTTTAGTTTGTGTTTAAAATTCCAGTTGTATCAAGGGAGCCCATAGCGCCATTAGGCGAACGTTTACGGTAGCCCCTTTTTGAATAATGGCCATTATTAAAGGTGGGTTAGTTACTTTTGTGAAATGTTTATAAAAACCAGTATAGGTCAGACATTTCATGCAAAAATCCAAAGCACATTTTGACTTTCGTCTGTACATGTACTTCTTACGATTATGTATACCAATGGAACAAATGAGAGAAAAGATGGGAAGCTATGTAGGTGAAGTAGCAGTATGATTTGGGTGTATTATAGATAGGCCCAAGGGTTATTGGAAAGAAGGGCTGTGCAATAACTGTGAGCCTGCCAACAGGGATAACATTAATGACATAATATGCTATAAGAGTTTAAAATATCACTCGTTTGAAACACTTTTTGACTAGGCCTACATGTTAGCAACTACTTTGGTAAAAATAGCTCAAACTCATATACACCGAACAGTGCTTTCCATCAGCAAACATCTATTAGTTCAAGCAGTAAAGAGTCATTGAAAAATGAATCCTTTTCGTTGATCATTTTTTCCAGCATGTCTTTCAGTCTTGACCCCTTAGGCAGGTGCTTCTGTTGATATCACCTTAAGATTGACAATATGAAGCTGTAAATGTCACTTGCCTTTCAAAAGCAATACACATGGCACGTCGCTTTTGCATATATACCAAGCGCCAGCAATGCATGGAACTCGGGGTTGCTGTACTTTTTTCTTTCAGATTCGATTAAAATTATATTCAATGTTGTAACCCTTTTCACAGCCTCATCCCCTTACACTTCACCCCATTAAAATTGAGTTTTTAACAAATTTATTTTCTCAATGTCCCAGTTGAAGTTTAGCCATGGGAATAAAAGCAAGTAAAGTGTTAGCTGAGTGACTATATTCCAAAAGTTCACTATTCTTCAAATTAATTAAATCAAAGCAACTTTATTTCCAAATCACAAGAACCATAACAAATTGACAACAAAACAAGTGGAATGGGGGGAGTTGAGTAGAATATCAACAAACAATTTTACAAAATGGAGAAGGCTTTCAAGCCATTGACAATATGTTTTGAGGCAGAGGATATCCAGCGATTGCAGCCCGAATTCCATAATGACAAAACATGTTTACTGTTCTAAAAATAACGTAGGATTTCCTGGTTCTGATTTCGTCATGTTTGTGGGTGAAAGTTTTAAAAAAATTCTTAAACTATCCGCGAGACGTCTTCCTGACGTCATTTTGTAAGATGGCAAGATTTGGGTAAAAATGCGTCCATCTCTACCATTTGGGTTAAGTGTGGATCTTTTAAAACAGGAATCTAGGTAAATATTTTGAGTATCAGGTTATAATCAATGTTTACTAAATTTGTTTATTCTTACTCACTAAGTTTTACCAAAGACATCCTACATTAGAGGAATAAACACTTATTTAGCTTTAACCTGATCCCATCACTATATCCCCTATGGGTCACACACGAACCCATTAGCGAATTGCTGCTGTAACTTGTAAAGTGCAATGTGATGGTAGAATCGGAGGCAGGAAAAGCTATTCCGCCATGTGCTGAATAAGGATTTATCGCACTCTTCAGGTGTTCCAGGCGAATCTGATTTGCATTGACTAAGATATGCACGGGCATGAAGTTCTAATCAATACCAAGAATCTTAATTTGAGTCCCTGGATAAAAACAAAGATAGATAAGTGACTAGGGAAAGGTAAGAATTAGAACTCACGTTGCTCGGTGCCTGGTTGGGAAGATAGGGCGCGGTCCATACTCTAAAAGTTGAACATGATGATGAATGTGAAATAGGTAATCGATAACAGTCATGTTGATGTGTAACACTTCGCACGCGATAACCAACATAAAATGTAGATCTGTCGGTGTACTTGAACCTGTATTTAAAATAAAGATGATTATAATAGGAATCGCTATACAACATGATTAGTTGTTTAATTGCTTGCACTTTATTTCGATCAATGTGTTCCTAACCCTACTTGTCTGCCTGTTTTTGGTATCTGCAAAACCTTATGGTTTGTACTTTAAGCAAATTATATTCATTGGCAACGCAGTGCATGAAAAGCACACATTAGCATCGCATAGATTCAACAGCACAACATTGAAATTCCAAAAATGTTAAGGGTTCGGATAGCAACGTTTGCACAATATTGTTTGTGGGACATGAATGCACATCAAACATATCGAATTGCATTCTTGATACGAAGAATGTCCTTCTGATATCAAATAATTTTACAAATATTATGGCAAATTATTAAAAATTGATATTTTTTACATTTATCAATTTTACTTCGAGGACTGTTAAAAAGATATACATTTTTTTGTGTGTATCTTCAATACAAAAGGTCAAATTTATCTAATTTTTCCTCCCAGCTACATACACATACCATTACATTTTACTTCGAGGACTGTTAAATATAATAAAATAAAAAATATCTATATTATATAATTTGCCATAAAATGTATATTATATCGCCAATATTAAAAACTTAAAATTATTTGATATCAGAAGGGCATTCTTCGTATGTCTGATGTGCTCTCATGTCCCACAAAAATACTGTGCAAACATTGCTATCCGATCCCTTAAGGGTTCGTGTGGGTGCATGTATTTGTTTATCTTCAGTTTGCCTCTTTCACATAATGTTATTTAAGTGTTGACAAAATATTTGGCAAAAACGTTTGCGAAAATAGTTTACAATAACATTTTTAAAAACATTTAAAAAATATTGTTGTAGTGTGTTTTCATATAAAACGTTTTCATGACCTATATATAACACGACATTTTAATGTTATTAAAACGTTTTTACCTAACCCAAAAGCCAAAATATAACTTATTATTTTATAACGTTTTTAACACGTTTTTGTGTTTGCTGGGATACTATATACTAGTAGTTTAATTCTGCCAAATTCGGTAAAGAACACTTGACTCAATGTTCCAGAGATTTGTAAGGTTAAGAAGAGGGCGGCATTATGTGAAAATTCAGGTTCCTCTGTTTAAGCGACAAATTACTACTTTATTTGGTATTAGTTTAAACAATATTCTCTGTAAAATAAAACGAATACTACTGTGGTGAATTTTTTTCTTTTTATAATGATATTCACTATAAATTACTAAACACATAAAGATTTCACACAAACTTTAATAAGCGTCCTTTTAATTGTTTGTTTATTTCTTTTATTACTTCTGCAAATATAAAACACTAACAAAACAACTATGAATTATAATAGCTAATTAAACAATGTTCAAAAATATTGATTGCCCTGCATATCAAACTAAATCATTTTAAAAAGTCATTCAATATGACAATTTATTGCACAAAATAGTGTTACAAGTTGTTAATGACTCAAAACCAAATTCACTCCAGAATGCACATCAAAACACACTGTTTGATTAAGTTAACAAAATCTGAATCTTTAATGAAAAGTCAATTATGATGTAACAATAATTTTGCGAGTGTACATAGATACATATAGTTAGATCAAATACACTAATGTTACTTAACCAGCAGCCTTCCTCTTGTTGTTGATTACAAATTTCTGATGTATATCCTGATTCATTTGTCCTGCGAAGATCACTGTTCAGCGAAGTCCATTGAAGACCTTTATATCCTTTACATAAAATCATCGAATAGATGACAATCTCCAAAATGGTACTCTTTGCACCTTTCACACAGTTTCTAATGGAAAACAGGTTTGCCTTGCATTCCCTGCTTCCATTTACTTAGACTTCTCCGTAGTCCACTTGCCAATTGTGCATACTCTGGCTATTACATTTAAGATTAAAACTCTGATTCAATTATTTGTGCACAATTGATAGATTTTCACATCTGATCTTTTTAGTCACCGCACTCCCTCTGTTTGTTAGCTTCCCAAGTGGACTACTGACTTTGACTTGCGGTTAACATTTTTAACACGGGACTCTATGGAGAGTTGGGCCAATGTCTGGCCTAACTAAAATTGGTCATGATGTAATGCATCTTTAAATGAATCTGGCTTGTGATTGGTCGCCCAGATCTCGTTATTGTTTAAATCCTCCCGACACGTACCATTACCATTAACTATACATGGTACACAACTATCTATGGAATGCGGCGCTTTTATGCTGGCGCGAAAGTTGGTGGACGAACGTACGCATCTAGCGCGTATTGTACCGCCATGCTTAGTCTTGTGGTTAGATTTGATTGATAAACAAGTATGATTGACAGTGGGTTTTAGAGAACGAAGTCCCGGGGTAAAGTTCTGCTTAAAAGTGAAAGTCCATAGTCGATTTTAACTCGGATAATAAACTGGCAGATTCTAAAATTAGAATTGTTCAGTATTGAAGTGCCATTATAATTATGTCATTTTGATACGTTGCATTCAATAATATAAGCCTACGTATACTTTACTTTTACTGTCACAAATATAATTATATAAACTTTTTCATAACCATTTTATACTAGTATTTTGATGTAATAAATATCAGTATAATTTCGAGCTCAACTGAATGCGTTCAATCATGATTAATAACATATTTTTATTATCAAAAATCGACTATGGCATAGTCTACCATTTTCTTGACAGATGTGGTGTTTCATAAACCAGACTTAAGCAAGTCGACAGGAGAATATATTCCTTTCTTGGAAAAAGTACGCACTTTGACGACGTATTCTAGTCTTCCCCGTGATTACTGGACATGCTGGATAGCAGTACATTGACTACATAAGATTATGTCTGGCTCACAAGTTCCTTTCTTTGAAGGCATATGGATTGTAAGTACATAAAATTGACTAGCCCACAACATCACAATACCTCCACAACTTATGCCACTGGCATCAACAGCCAACTTGAATTGCTTCTGAAAATCAGGTGCAGTGAGTACTGTAGAATTCTTGAGTATTAATTTGACATTGTGAAAAGCATTTTCACGCTTCTCTTACCAAATGAATTTTACATTCTTCGTCAACAAAATCAGTCAATGGACTTGCTATCTTTGAATGTTTGGACAGCACTTTCTGCCGGTGACTTTCTGTAACTAATAGCCAACCAACCATACCTAGAAATCTCATAAGTGCTTTCTGTTTACACGTGTGGGGTATTGCTCAATTGTTTCAACTTTGGCTTTGATAGGTTTCGCCTGACTTTGACGACAACATATTGTAAGTATGTAACTGTGGCATGGCAAAACTCACTTTTTACCAGATTGACTGTCAATTGTAGCCTACTTCGGAAATCTGAATAGTGATGATTTGTACGATCGCTCTGATTAGCAAATCACTGAATGGGCCTTTAACTCAATATTTGACTCAGATTTGTAAAGTTAAGAAGAGGGCGGTATTATGTGAAATTTTAGGTACCTCCTGTGACTACTTTGGTATTATTAAACAATATTCTCTGTAAAATAAAACGAACACTACTGCATGTACTGCGGTGATTTGTTTTCATCATTCTGTTTTTCGTAAATATATATTCACTATAAATGACTAAACACACTTTACACATAATGATTTCACATAACATATAATCAGCGTCATTTTGTTTCTTTGTTTTATTTCATCTGCAAAGATAAAACAATAACACAAAACAACCTATGAACCAACATAACTAATTAAACAGATTGCAAAAAATAGTGTTACGAGTCGTTAATGACTCAAGGTCAAAAACACCTCCCCATATTCACTCCAGAATGCACAATAAAACACACTGTTTGATTAAGTTAACAATAGTCTGAATTTTTAATCAAGTATGATTTAACAATAATTTTGCGAGTGAACATAGATACATACAGTTAGATCAAATACACTAATGTTACTTAACCAGCAGCCTTCCTCTTTTGTTGGCAACACATTTCTGATGTATATCCTGATTCACTTGTCCTGCGAAGATCACTGTTCAGTCCACTGAAGACCTTTGTATCTTTTATTTTTTGTATATAAATAATGTATATAAATAAATGATAATCTGGGTTAATCATACTATTTTCTCTATAATTTAAATGATTCGTAACATTGTTTAACATGAAATGTTTTGGTAGATGATTGCGAAAGCATCTGAGCCGTTGTTGAGAATTGCATTTGAAACCGGGATTTGAAAACAACGACAGACCAAACAAACAATTGAATACATGAATCCAAAACCCACCCATTAGGTATGACGATTAGCATTTCAGGGACTTCGTGGGGTTCATTTTAAATTCTGGACTTGGGTGGTTTTTTGAATCATATACATACAAAGACAATAATGTTGGAATGATATTACCACTAGTAAGATAGTACAAAATAAAGCACACATTGTGGGATAGGCTTTTACGACGGGAATTCATAACAATTAGTAGGTTTTAGCGGGTTCGCCGTCGGACAAGTTTAGAACTGTCAAGCTTTCGTCAGGAGTAGCTCTGACTTCTTCAGGACAAAGTACCTAAGAATGAGACATGTAGACCGCCCCTTGTCTACTGATGACTCTGAAAAGAGCCGTTTGCTGAAGACTGCCCCTTGTCAACAGAAACTAGCAGATCTCGCCTATCTGCTGATTTTGTAAGTTTTGGTGGCTCTGAAAAGAGCCGTTCAATGAAGACTACCCCTTGTCTACAGAGAACTAGCACACAGTTATGTATAATGTTGATAAGCATTCTGCCATGTAATATAAACCACACACTTTCCTTGATTTTTCAAAAGTCCCTCTCCAGCAATGAAGATGTTACAAGTGGACTTTTATACATACTGGATTTCAATCAATGTGTTACAAGACTCAAATCATGGACTTGGGTTGATTCTTTCATACATGCTATTTTTCACATGTTCAATAGACACATAGGATGAATTTGAGTTGTTCTTTCAAACATATGACAGGCCTATGTATAGCAACACTTTCCCATGCTTAACTCAATTTGGCCAAAGTATGGACTTGGGTGGCTTTTGTATTCATATATATATTCAATTGTGGTTTTCATCTGTTGAAGGTTTCGTACCAAATAAAGACCGGGTCATGATGTGGCTAACCGATCAGAAATAGACCAAAACTCGCCTTTAGAAACATGTGCTGCTAATATTCTAGGAATTATGAGGGGTACGCCTTTAGGCTAATTCGTTTGGAATGTAAGAACGAACTTAATACTGAACATGCTTGTTGACTGTATGACATCATGTAAAGTGAGATGTGTTTTCTTAGTATTTCCTCGTTGGCATTTCATAACTTGAGTGTTTTGACTGAGATCAATATGTTTTGCCCAGGTTTTGAATGATTTAAAAATAAAATGTCAAGTTGAACATGATGAATAAGTAATTACTCGTGAAGTTATCGAAGAATTAAACAACTACATGCATGTACATCTTAAAGCGGCAAGAGTTTATTTATTGCGCTTGCCTAAAATACGTGCAAGTTTACACGAATGCATCGTTGATGTTTCTTTGAAAGAAAATATATCTGCTCTTATAATTGGTATATTTAAATGTCAAATAATTATGATCCAAACATGGAGCAAGAAATCGCTGTCATCCCTTAAATGTAGATGTGCTCAACACTGGACTGGAAGCATCTGACTCGGCAGGATAGGAGGACATGAAGAGCTGTTGTGGTTCGGTAAACCCTCCCGAAATATTAAAGCTATCCAAATCCTGTTTGGTCGAGTTCAATTTAATATAATGCGAGTCGTTCTTAGTGACTTCAGATCCCTTGCATATAAAGATTTGTTTTTCCAATGATAAGAAATAAAAAAAAACCTATTAAAATCAAATATTCTTCCCTGTGGTTAGGCTTATATTTTATCTGTATCCTTTTGATATGTTTGAGTAAATGGACGTTTAAAATACAAAATATGTATATACAAATTTAAGACAAAAATGTCATAACAATAAAATTGTTTAAAAAAATAATACTCAGAATATCCATCCATACACGCTAACTGCCTTATGAAGCTCGGTAGTATCAAACGTAATGAGCAAAATGGGTTTTAAAATGTTGATATTTGATTTGCAATCTTTGTAATAGTGCAGGTATTTGCGTTGACCTTAAAAGACACCTTAGTGGGGATATTTAGATTTACCTTAAAAAATAAAAGACACCTGAATGGAGGTATTCGGGTTGACCTTAAAAGATACCTGAGTGGAGGAATTTGGGTTGACCTTAAAAGACACCTGTCTGAGTGGATTTATTTATGATGACCTTAAGGGATCTGGAATGAGCGTTTTGAGCGTTTCGACAGTATTTTTGGGGGACATGAGAGCACCTCAGACATATCGAATTGCATTCTGAATACGACGAACGTCTTTCTGATATCAAATAATTTTAATTTTGTGAAATTCACGATATAATACAAATTTTATGACAAATTATTAAAATTTGATATTTTTTCACATTTTGATATATAACAGTCCTCGAAGTAAATTTTATAAATCTAATGACATATTTTTTAAAGTGTATGTAGCTGGGAGGAAAAGCCGACGATCAATTGGAAATTTTGACCTTTCATATTGAAGATATGGATTTTTTCCCAAAAAGACCTAATTTGTTTTTGGTGTTTTGGGAAAAATCCATTTCGTCAATACGAAAGGTCAAAATTTTCAATTGATTGTCGGCTTTTCATCCCACCTACATACACTTTAAGAATAAATCATCAGATTTATAAAGTTTACTTCGAGTACTGTTAAATATAAAAAATATCAATTTTTAATCATTTGCCATAAAATGTGTATTACATTGCGAATTTCAAAAAATCAAAATTATTTGATATCAGAAGGACATTCTTCGTATTCAGAATACAATTCGATATTAGCTCTTGATCAGAGCCCTCGCAGTACCTTAGAAGATCCAGTGATCCCCAATAAACCCAAGCAAGTGACTGGTATTTTAAAGAAAATGTATATGATCCCTGCCTGGTTTAGACCATTCTGTAAAAAATTAATACCACTCCCAGCAGTACATGTACATGGTACAGAGCTTGCCGAAGGCAAGCTTCGCTATTGGCAAGCTACATAAGTCACCAACAAGTATATGGCCACTATGCAGTAAAGACTATGATCACTGTCTCCCTAAGATATTGGTCTACAAACCCACCAACCGCGAAAGCCCACTCCCCGAGCCGCCAGGTATGGCATGGTTTTTCATTTTTTCTTTCAATTGGATGGAAAATAGGTTGGCTTTGGAGCAAAGCTATTCGATATGTCTGATGTGCTCTAATGTCCCACAATAAATACTGTCCAAACGTTCATACCCCACCCTTTAAGCGACACCTGAATTGAGTGGGGTGTATTTGGGTTGACCCTAAAAGACACCGGGAGGAGTGGGTGTCTGTGTGTGTTTTGGTTGCAGGGTTCGATTTCGAGGGTGGCAAAAACTGACAAAACCTGTTTTTGTCAGTTTTTGCCTGGTTAAAACCGGCAAAAATGGCAAAAACTCACATATAGTCACTCAAATATTACAAAGTAACACAGAAAGCTCATAAACAGTAACACAAACCTTCTAATGAATTATTCAACATATTTTTTTTTCATCAAGTCCTTACTAAGGAAAAAAATGAATTTGATATATGACACATTTTGGTTAAATGCACTTGAGCAATAAAAACGCATGCCTTTAATTTCTTAATTTGGTACTTATATAATTACAAAACCTGGCCTTGTTACGCCCAGGAAACTATTTTGGTAACTTAATAATTTGTTTTGAGATGATAAAAATGGACTATATAGTTTTTGCCATTTTTGCCGGCAAAAACTGTTTTGGCCAAGCGGTTAAAATCGCGGTTAAAACCACGGTTTTTTCCACTTGCGGCAAAAACCTGCGAACCCTGTTTGGTTGTTTTTTGGGGTTGATCGTAAAAGACACCTGGGTGGAGTTATTTATGTTGACCTTAAACAACACCTGAGTGGAGGTATATGGGTTACCTTAAAAGACACCTGAGTGGAGGTATTTGGGTTGACCTTAATAAAAGAGACCTGAGTTTAGTTATGTTGGTGGACCTTAAAACACACCAGAATGGAGGTATTTGGATTCACCTCAAAAGACAACTACGTGGAGGTTTTTTGGTTGACCTTAAAAGCCACCTGAATGGAGGTATTTTGATTGATCTTAAATGACACCTGAAGGAAGGTACGGTATTTGGGTTCAACTTAAAAACCATATCAATTTGCAAGGGCTCTTTAGCAAAGACCTTTTGCACAAGATTTGCAATTTAAAGATAATTGGCCATTGTTCATTAAAATGAAGCTAGAGTGTATGGACAATATAAGTGTGCACTTTCAGTTAATGACATAAAACAGATTTGGTGTAAAACAACCATTATGGAGAATTTGGATGAGTTTCCTGCTCAAAAAATGTTAAATTATAATGTATTTTATTTTTGTGATATCAATATAAACCTCCGCATGTATGTGCGTATTGGTCATAGTGAATTTCTAGAAAATGTGAATTACGTGTCATATAGCTTCAAATTAAACATCTCAAAAAGTAACTAACCCCCCTTAAATAATGACCATTATTCAAATAACGGAATATTGTATTACAAATCTGTAAAATGCGTTGGAAGCAGAATTTATTTCTACACATTTTGACACCTCATTTGTAGCAATTGACGTCACAGCGTACATTTAAATCAATGTAACCCAAGATTTGAAAGTTGCAGTAAATTGTATTGATTTTGTGTTCAGTATAATGGAAGTAAATCTGTGTAATGATATCTGATGTTTTAATATTGTATGTAAGTGCAACTTTCAAATCTGGACCTCACTACATTAAATTGACCGGTGTTTTATTTTTTCTGAGCTATCGTATACGTATCAAATGAGGTGTCAAAATGCGCAGAAATAAATTCTGTTTCCAACGCATTTTACAGATTTGTAATACAATAGCCCTTTTTCATGTTTTTGAATAATGGCCATTATTTAAAGGGGGTTAGTTTTTTGAGATGTTTATAAAACCAGTATAGGTCAGACATTTCATGAAGAATCAAAAGCACATTTTGACTTTCGTCTATAAATGTACTTTTTACATCTAGGTAGACGAATGGAACAAATGAGAGAAAAGAGGGAAAGCTATGTAGGTTAAAGTAGCAGTATGATTTGGATGTATTATATATTATATAGGCCCAAGAGTTATTGGGAAGAAGGGCTGTGCGATAACTGTGAGCCTGCCAACAGGGATAACATTAATGACATAATATGCTATGAGAGTTTAAAACATCACTCGTTTGAAACACTTTTTGACTAGGCCTACATGTTAGCAACTACTTTGGTAAAAATAGCTCAAACTCATATACACCGAACAGTGCTTTCCATCAGCAAACATCTATTAGGCCCCGAACAATCGATTTTGAGTTTCCCGTCACATAATTTTTGAAAACAAGTGAGGTAACTTTTTCATTATTCATTATTTATTATTTTCGTGACTTTCATTATATGACAAAATGCGAGTGTAAAACATGTTGTTAGCTGTTGTTATTTACCGCTCACTCACTCAAAGGATGTTTAACCAAAGATATAAACTTGCAAAGAGGCTGCAAAGTCAAAATTGATACCAATTCAGTCCTTCGTTTAAAGAAATCATTGGAGCTCGATTAATTGCTCTCCTGGAATTGTTCAGGAGCGCAACTTTGAGCACTTAAAATTACACTCCTGGTAGAACCGAGGAGCTCAATTTGTGCTCCCAATTGAACATGAAGGCAGATCGATCTGCGTCCATATCCCATGCATTTGTTGTATGTGGACGCAGACAAAACTTCGAAATTTAATCATTAGTTGAAGATGAAAATTAGAAATTTCCATTCTTAATTCTTATCAATATTTTTTTAATAAAAGCCCCAAAATTTTGACCAACCTGCTAAGAATTGAAGTAAATTCAGGAAATCTTGCACTTTGTGTATGCTTTCCGTAACGATGGTTTGATGGGGAAATCCCAGCCAGTCCCAGCCGGCGACCCGGTTGATGAAATCACACTTTGTTTTGTGTATTACAGGCGTGGGCGTGGCGGCCTGACAACATGAGGTTAATGTTTATTTACTTATTTATCACAACCTGAAAATATCCAGTTTTTAATGTTTTAACTTTATTTCATCATAAATAATCCACGTTTCCTTTATTAATATTATTGTTACGTTGTGTAAAAGCAATTTTAAAGGCAAAATCGAAATGATAATTTTTTTTTTATTATTGTGGCACCACGTGTTTTAGCGCGGACCCCGGAAGTACAAAAATTTGCTAGAAATTGGCCGAGTTTGCGCATGTTTTTGCACCTGTTTCTGACCATGTTTTGGACCAAAACTGACACAGAAATGAAACCATATATCGTAGCGACTGGAGATGGAATATTAGGTCGAAAATGTACTTAATTTAATTGAACAATTGGCATTTGATGTGTTCGGTTCGCCAGAGCCGAGCAGCCATTTTTCTTGAACAAAATATTTTTGTTCGACCGCATAGTTCGTGCAACAGTGTCACAATAGAGCAGAGTTGAAATATATAAATTTTGCCATTTTTGTACAATCAAATTAATGTAAAACGATACCAAGTACTATTTTAAAATATATGATTGATATTTATGAAAAGAAATCCAAAAATAACAGAATCAATATATTTTTTAAATTCGCACAAACATCACTATTCATTGTGCGATTTCGCGAACAGCACTGTAGAATCATTGATCTGCATGACAGCATTAATCTGTCAGTCCAGTATATGATACGCACGTGGAAAAGGACAGCGACGTCAACATATTTACAAAGCGTTGCGAACCGGGCCTACAGGATCTAGGCTATCACTATCAGATGCCAATCAACCGGCCGCAATGAGTTTACTGCCGGTAGCGAAATCGATGTTTTGAATTTGATTTTTCCACTAAAAATGCACGGATTTCATCGGGTTTTTTTGCAAAAATGATAAGATTTTATTTTTATTTTTCGAAAATCGCAATAATGAATTCAAGTGCGGGCCCAAAAATGAAGTGCGGGCGGGCGACGGGAAACTCAAAATCGACTTTGCCAGGCCTTAGTTCAAGGAGTAAAGAGTCATTGAAAAATGAATCCTTTTCGTTGATCATTTTTTCCAGCATGTCTCTCACTCAGTCTTGACCCCTTAGGCAGGTGCTTCTGTTGATATCACCTTAAAATTGACAGTTTGAAGCTGTAAATGTCACTTGCTATTCAAAAGCAATACACATGACACGTCGCTTTTGCATATATACCAAGCGCCAGCAATGCATGGAACACGGGGTTGCTGTACTTTTTTTTTTTTTATTCGATTAAAATTATATTCAATGTTGTAACCCTTTTCACAGCCTCATCCCCCTTACACTTCACCCCCATTAAAGTTGAGATTTTGGCAAATTTATTTTCTCAAAATCCCAGTTGAAGTTTAGCCATGGGAATAAAAGCAAGTAAAGTGTTAGCTGAGTGACTATATTCCAAGAGCTCACTATTCTTCAAATTAATTAAATCAAAGCAACTTTATTTCCAAATCACAAGAACCCTAACAAATTGACAACAAAACAAGTGCAATGGGGGGAGTTGAGTAGAATATCAACAAACAATTTTACAAAATGGAGAAGGCTTTCAAGCCATTGACAATATGTTTTGAGGCAGAGGATATCCAGCGATTGCAGCCCGAATTCCATAATGATAAAACATGTTTACTGTTCTAAAAATAACGTACGAATTCCTGGTTCTGATTTCGTCATGTTTGTGAGTGAAAGTTTTAAAAAATTTCTTAAACTATCCGCGAGACGTCTTCCAGCTTCTTCCTGACGTCATTTGGTAAGATGGCAAGATTTGAGTAAAACTACGTCCATCTCTACCATTTGGGTTAAGTGTGGATCTTTTAAAACAGGAATCTAGGTAAATATTTTGAGTATCAGGTTATAATCAATGTTTACTAAATTTGTTTATTCTTACACACTAAGTTACCAAAGACATCCTACATTAGAGGAATAAACACTTATTTAGCTTTAACCTGATCCCATCACTATATCCCCTATGGGTCACACACGAACCCATTAGCGAATTGCTGCTGTAACTTGTAAAGTGCAACGTGATGGTAGAATCGGAGGCAGGAAAAGCTATTTCGCCATGTGCTGAATAAGGATTTTTCGCACTCTTCAGGCGTTCCAGGCGAATCTGATTTGCATTGACTAAGATATGCACGGGCATGAAGTTCTAATCAATACTCAGAATCTTAATTTGAGTCCCTGGATAAAAACCCCATTTCTTTTCAATTTTGCCTCATTTTAGGCAGTTACTTGGGTCCACCAAAAGGGTTTTTAGTAGTACCGGTAGTTTAATTCTGCCAAATTCGGTAAAGAACACTTGACTCAATGTTCCAGAATCCAGAGATTTGTATGGTTAAGAAGAGGGCGGTATTATGTGAAAATTCAGGTACCTCTGTTTAAGTGACAAATTACTACTTTATTTGGTATTAGTTTAAACAATATTCTCTGTAAAATAAAACGAATACTACTGTGGTGATTTTTTTTCATCATTCTTTTTTTCTTTTTATAATGATATTCACTATAAATTATTAAACACGCTTTACACATAAAGATTTCACAAAAAATTTAATAAGCGTCGTTTTATTTGTTTGTTTGTTTTTTTGTTTTATTTCTTCTGCAAATATAAAACACTAACAAAACAACCTATGAATCATAATAGCTAATTAAACAATGTTCAAAAATATTGATTGTCCTGCATATCAAACTAAATCATTCTAAAAAAGTCATTTAATATGAAAATCTATTGCACAAAATAGTGTTGCAAGTCGTTAATGACTCAAAAACACTCCAGAATGCACAACAAAACACACTGTTTGATTAAGTTAACAATATCTGAATCTTTAATGAAAAGTCAAGTATGATGTAACAATAATTTTGCGAGTGAACA
Source organism: Amphiura filiformis (assembly GCF_039555335.1). Classification (NCBI taxonomy): domain Eukaryota; kingdom Metazoa; phylum Echinodermata; class Ophiuroidea; order Amphilepidida; family Amphiuridae; genus Amphiura; species Amphiura filiformis. The sequence goes on from NC_092635.1 coordinate 9,401,241, forward strand.
TAGATACAGGGTGCCCCCCCCCCCAAAAAAAGAGGCCCCTCATTGTGTCCTCTTTTTCTCCTATTTCTGAAAAGTTGATCAAATATATTTTGGTATGTAAAAAACCTTGAGTCGTTAGCTTTAATTAACCAAAACAATTATATCAATCAGCTCACAACTTTTGAAGATATGCTCTTTTAAAGAAATGTACCCGTTTTTCAATATGTCCACGGAGAAGGAGAAGGTTTGGCTACTTCAAAGATTGAAAAGGAGTACACATACCATGCATGAATAGCAAACATTCCTCAATGATAACTTTATAAAATAACTTTATTTATGGAACGGGCTTTACCGGTGGGTTTATGGGCAATGGATTTTGTTAATAGTGTGATTAATTTGTGCAAAATGGATACCGAATGGGACTTCTTTTGCTTTACTTGCAATTACTTATTTATTCTTGGCCTTTTTGTTTTATTATGTTTCTTACTTTCTTACTTTGTTGTTTCTTGCTTTCTTTTTATTTACAACATAAGTCATTTCTCTTTTTAAGATAAAAGGTAGCCCTAAAGGCTGTTTGGTTTGTCTTTGGTTCTTCTGAAATGGGTTTACTGTGATGCTCTGCCCTCTACCTGGTTGCCTCCTTGGCGAATACAGGTTTCAGCCCTGGTCCTCATTGCATCAATGCGTACCATCCTTGTGCGCCGGATACTTGCGAATGCATTCAGTAATACGTTTTCAAAGATCTTGGATTTTGCCACAAAGGAAAAAAATCAAGTGGTGCGAGGTCTGGTGATCGTGCAGGCCACTCCACAGCATGAGCCATCTCAACCACTCTGTTTGCTATCCGTGGACAGAGTGCAAAACGGGTACTTTTATTCAAAAGGGCATATCTTCAAAAGTTGTGAGCCGATTGAAATAATTGTTTTGGTTTATTAAAGCTAACGATGAAAGGTTTCTTTACATACCAAAATATGTTTAATCAACTTTTCAGAAATAGGAGAAAAAGAAGGCGCAATGAGGGGCCTCTTTTTTTTTTTTGGGACACCCTGTACATTCAGTTAGATCAAATACACTAATGTTACTTAACCAGCAGCCTTCCTCTTGTTGTTGATTACAAGGTTCTGATGTATATCCTGATTCATTTGTCCTGCGAAGATCACTGTTCAGCGAAATCCACTGAAGACCTTTATATCCTTTGCATAAAATCATCGAATAGATGACAATCTCCAAAATGGTATACTCTTTGCACCTTTCACACAATTTCTAATGGAAAACAGGTTTGCCTTGCATCCCCTGCTTCCATTTACTTGGCAGATGTGTTGTTTCATAAACCAGACTTCAGCAAGTCGACAGGAGAATATATTCCTTTCTTGGAAAAAGTACGCACTTTGACGACGTATTCTAGTCTTCCCCGTTATTACTGGATACCAGTACATTGACTACATAAGATTATGTCTGGCTCACAAATTCCTTTCTTTGAAGGCATATGGACTGTAAGCACATAACACTGACTAGCCCACAACATCACAATACCTCCACAACCTATGCCACTGGCATCAACAGCGAACTTGAATTGCTTCTGAAAATCAGGTGCAGTGAGTACTGTAGAATTCTTGAGTATTAATTTGACTTTGTGAAAAGCATTTTCACGCTTCTCTGACCAAATGAATTTTACATTCTTCGTCAACAAAATCAGTCAATGGACTTGCTATCTCTGAAAGTTTGGACAGAACTTTCTGCCGGGACTTTCTGTAACTAATAGCCAACCAACCATACCTAGAAATCTCATAAGTGCTTTCTGTTTACAGGTGTGGGGTATTGCTCAATTGCTTCAACTTTGGCTTGATAGGTTTCGCCTGACTTTGACTACAACATAGTGTAAGTATGTAACTGTGACATGGCAAAACTCACTTTTTACCAGATTGACTGTCAATTGTAGCCTACTTCAGAAAACTTCTTAAATAATTGATGGGGTTATTTGTTCCATGTGTTGTTGAGTTTGACTGTAAACAATCAAATCATCCTCATAATGCTTCACATCCCTATATGTCTGCCACAATTTGGTTTACCATTCTCTGGAAAGTTGCAGGCGCATTTGTCAAACCATATGGAATAACTCTGTATACTGGTAATGACCAATGGTTAGTAAGCACATCAGAATTGTTCAATTTTACATTATTCTCCTATAATAATACCTGGAAAAAGGAGGAGGCCTCGTTTTCTGAGGGATAGGTCCCTCTAAGTCTAATTATTACAAAACCCAGTTCCCAAAGTGTCTTGTAGGCCTATTACTATTAGTAAGGCTATAGAAAGCATCTCTACTTCTTAGACATATTTTTAATAAAGTTATAACTGAATTTCAAAAATTAAAATATAATTGAAGAATCCTCAAAAAGGAAGCGGGAGGGGACGTGAAACATGTTTATTTTTTTATTTGTCGTAAATCAAAGTCGAATAAAGTCTTGGGATTTCGCAGCCCGGAATTTCGGTAACCACGTGAAAACTTGTATAATGAGCTGGCAACCTGATCTTTCCCTTCCCATCGTGCATCTGTGAACCAATATGTCTGCGCCCATTGGGACGATTTTTATCCAGCCTGTTGTTTGATCATCTATATTAAACACCGTATAGACAACCAATTGCAAGATATATGTAAGTAATTAGACTCCTATAACACATATTTGTCATATTTGTAATTGGGTATTGAAAAAGACTTGCTAAACGGCTTAACAAGTATCGAAAATGCGCAAGAATCCAAATCCAATCACTGTCACTGATTTTTTTTTTCTGGTTTATATTATAGTAAATTACATGTAGGTATCCCAGGCAAACCTTAGTTAACACATTTGCTAGTTAGCGAAATTCGCCGAGACCGGGGCCCAAACACAATGCATATTTACATAGAAATTTGAATTTTTTTCGAGAATAGGTCGGTGAAGGAAACCTACATAAATATGTTTTCTATACTTCACTGGACCCAAATATATGATTTTTATGGTGATAATCAAGTCGCACATGGAATTTTAGAGGATTTTGATAGCAGTTCCATTAAAAAAAGCTGCTATCGCCATGAGACTAAGATCTAGAAACACCCCTAAATGCCGTTTTGGGGAATTTTGCTATCTGAATCTTTTTGATGAAAGTCAATCTTTGACAAGATGTAACTTTGTTACGGAAAGTGCTATGACAAAAATGTTTTCAGTTTTGGCTTTCTTTACTCAAGGGCTTTAATTTGATGTAAAATGGTGCAGTTTGATGGCAAATTTGAATTCAACTAGCATACCTATTACATGTACACTGCAAGATTCTCATCTGTGTGACGCTGATGTCACCAGAATGTCACTCCATCGGAAACTACACCTCGGTTTTCCATATCGCCGGTCCGAAATAGCCGGGTAGCCAGCCTCCTAGGTTTCTACAGAGTGACTTCGCGGCGCGGGGACTTCACAGGAGAGGCACACCGGTGTGACTACGCGCCTGGGCCTGGGTGCTCAGTTAGACTAATTCCAATCAGCCGTCTACACTTCGCATGCTGTGTATGCTTCGTAGTGACGACTGATTATCTTACAGGCCATATCATGGCGGACTTCTGAAAACTATTCAATGCGTCTTTGGTTGTGCGCCCGTGAAGCGCGACTGACTAAGCGGCGCCCGTGTACCGCGTCGCTGTACCGCGCCGCTGTGACAAGATCGCGCTCTGAACTTCTAAAAACAACAAACTCGGTCAAAAGGTCAGTTTGGACACAACTGCGCATGCTCTATGCCACAGGAATCCTGTTGCAAAATCCGTCACTTTTTTTCCACGTAGTTTTCTCAGTCGTCAATCCAGACGGTTGACGACTGAGGGCAGCAGTCTAGTGCTCAGTACCGGCGTTTTGGGTTGCCGGTTTTGCTTTTATTGCCATATTTTTTATATGCTCTTGATTTATTCAAATAATATTCTTTATTTCTTGCTTTTTTTTAGGGGATTAGGGAGGGTAAATTGCAAACTGGACTTTAAAAATAAGGGAAATATTAGATGAATAAAATAAAATTGTTAATAAAAGAAATAAACATGATCAGTAAACAAAGTATAATTCAATAAACTAATATGATGAATAAAATACATTTTTGTTAATTGGTGGTTAATTGAATAACTAAATAAATAAAAAGTTAAGAAATAAATAAACAGGAAGAAACCAATAAACGAAGAATGGAAGAAACAAAGTAACACTTCGAAAGAAAACAACTTGAGAAAAATTGCAAATAAAGAAGTTAAAAGTAAGAATATTATAAGAAGCATGTCGGCCTATTGATGAATTAAAATATTAAATGTGTAAAATAAATAAATAATTATAACAATAATAATTCATAACAAGCATTAATATTTGTTTGAAAAAAAATAAGACAATTTCAAACAAACATTGCAACAGGCCTATATTTATGTGACACCGATTTATAGGCATGATTTGATAACGTAAAAAAAACCAACATGAAAAACAAATCAAACTAATAGGCCTATAGGCCTATAAAAACACCATTTTGAAAAACGGAAAAAGAAAATAGCACAAGCCAAAGTTTCGCATAAACTTACGGCAGTAATAGTATAAATTTGCAGTAGACCTTTCAGGAAAGTGACAAAAAGTAAAACAAAATGCATGCTAGGCCTATAAATCAATTTTAAATATAACAGAAAAATTCTTGCTTCAAAATAAGTAAAGTTTTGGGAAATCAAAATGTATAAATTGAAAATGCTAGGCCTATAATAGGCATACTTTGCGAACTTCGGCTGAAAATTAATATCTCTTTTAAAACATTTAAAAACACAATTCGTTTAAAATATAAAAAATAGCACTTCAATAGGCCCATATAACGTTATCATGCAAAATATGAAAAAGGCAAAACATGTCATCTAACCACTGAAGTAAACAAAGCAATGATATAAGTTTTGTGGGAAAACAAGCAAACAAATAAACAAAATAAAAAATTTTGAAATGAAACAAACAAATAAACCAAGAACAAGAACTGCAAATAAAACACACATAGTTGATGAGATTATTAAACAGGCAGCACAAAAAGAATTAAAATATTATAAAAGAGAACAGTAAATAAATGAAACAAAATGAATCGGAAGTCTCACAGTTGAAATATAAATGATAAAGAATGCAAAAGCACGATAAAAACAAAACAAAGACGGCAGTAGAACCACAGACCCACTGCACTGTACAGCATGCATCACTCAATTAATTATAAAACCAACTCATTCCATTCATGCGCGTATACAAGCATTAAAACAAGCATGATACGCGTATTTGTCATCATCAGCGCGTATTTGGTAGATATCTGCGCGCGTCCCAGAGTGTTCGAACTCATAACAGGGTTCGGTCAACGACCTTTCGCAGCGTAGTCACCTTGAAGTTCGCCGACTGGGCACCGAGCAGGCGACGCATGGGGCACTGGCTACGGAAGTCACTTTGATGTGACTACAAGATGTGGACCACTGTCGAATCTAGTCGGTGGTGTACATCATGAGTCGCCGATCTTGACATCGAGCAGGTAACACATCGGAGGCTAGCAGTTGTAGTCACTACGTTGATGACACTGCTGCATAGTGCCCTACTGCCTTGTTTCCGATGTAGTCACTCTCCTGTAGTGACTCTGTCGGCCACCATAGGGTAGGTTATTCTGCAGTGACGGCGGTACTGGGGGGGGTAGTGACTTCAGAGTTCCAGTGCGATGTAGTCACTATGTCGCCAGGAATTTTGCAGTGTATAGGCCTACTATGTATGACTATAATACTTGAAATCAAGGCTCCCGCTGGACGCAAATTCGTGCGTCCAGACGCAAAATTGTATTGCTGGACACAATGTTCAACAAATTTCATCAATCCGTTGCGTCCAGTCGGACGCAAGTTGATTCATCATTCAGCCCAAAAATGAGTGATTATTTTTTTATAAGCAGTGATAAGCCTAAGGCTAAGCTTACCAAATTGGTGTTTGCAATGTTTCTAAAGAGGACATTTAGAGCTTTCAGAAACTGAAAACCCCATGTTGATACGACCTTTCCTGGTGAAGTTACATCAATTTATCAATTGCTGAAAACAATATAAAACAAAAGAATTTTAACACTTTCTTTGTCAATATCTCAAAATCAATATCAGCGCCATCCGACTCATTTCCCTTGATCGTGTCACATATTAATATTAAATTAGCAATAGACCAATCAGTAAATCAGCTGAATTAAATGTATATATTTAATCACCGGTATTGTAGACCTGTATGAGAGGGAAACGTCAGTTTTAACACATACATTTTGCTAGTCAGCCAAAATGGCCTAAACCTAGTGCCGTACTATTACGCTAACTTTCGTATTCGGCGAGGAGGACGATTTCGACCTCCTGGTTTGTTTACAAACAGAGGTAGACAAAAGACCGTTCCGCTTGTCCAAACACTCAAGTATCAGAAGGATGGTCCACAATAGCGCGATTCACGTAACATGAATAGGGATTAAAAAGCTGTCACGTAGAACCATGTGCTTCTATTGTCCAATTTGCCATCAAGATGTCATATGGAAACAATTCAGACCCAGTACACGATCATGTCTGAAATTAATATTTTGTTCTGGGTCTGATTATTTGGACTAGCCTAAACCAGCAATACAAATTTACATTGAAATTTAAAAGAACCGCTTGCTCAAGGAAACCTACATAAATATGTTGTCTATACTTCACTTGACCCAAATATGATTTTTTTTTTGGTGATGAGAGACTCGCACATGGAATTTCAGAGGGATTTTGATAGCAGTTCCAAAAGCTGCTATCGTCATGAGACTAAGATCTAGAAACACCCCGAAATGCTTTTTGGGGAATTTTGCTAGCTGAATCTTTTTGATGAAAGTCAATCTTTGACTAGATGTAACTTTGCTACGGAAAGTGCTATGACAAAAAGGTTTTCAGTGTTGGCTTTCTTTACTCAAGGGCTTTCATTTGATATTTAAAATGATGCAGTTTGATGGTAAATTTGAATTCACCTGGCATACCTAGATATTGTGCTATTTGAGTATACTGATGCAATGTATCATTGTATGACAAAACAAATGATTTGTATCATTTTTAGTCCACTTGCTATAAGCATGTTTCAAAATTCAGAAACAGTGAAAATGTACATGTATTTGTTCAGCTTGACAATAGGCATATTCGATATACCCAATTTCCTAGTTTATATCGGTTTGAAATCAATACCGATACCGGTAGTCCGGTACCGTACCGAACATTTTTTTTTTAATTTCAAACATTTTTTAAATGTTTTCCTACCCTTGCACAAACTCGAACCCACACCAAATATACACCCACCCAAGCCCTACTATCCTTTAACCTATTCCAAAACCCTTGCCCTTACCCCCAAAAGGGAGAAATTGATTTCACCTAAAAATTCGGACCTATATTTAATGTTTTAAAATGCATGAATGTGTTAACGTTTTAATTACTTTATTTAACCTCTATTTATCGATATTGTTATTTTTATCGTTAACAAAATAAAAGAGAAACCTTTCACATAATTTTGGAAATTTAAATTTTTTTCTAGAATTCTAAAAATACCAGTACCAAAAAAATACATTCGAGTGCAAAAGCTTTTTTCTTCTGGGTAAAATTTTTTTTCTTTTCTCTCTTAGTTACTCTTACTCTTACGATGATAGGCCTACTCATCAACGCCCCAGCTTTTTTATTGCACCTTATAAATTTGATAAATAGGTCATCATTTACTAAATGCATGCATGGGCCTAGTTATCAAATTTTTAACCTGCAAGAAAAAAGCTGTTGCACTACATGTAAGAAAAAGATTCTTACCCAGAAGAAAAAAGCTTTAGCATTTGAATTTATTTTTGGGATTTTAGAATTTTAGAATTTTTTTTAAATTTCCAAAATGATGTGAAAGGTTTCTCCTTCCTATAATTAGCCATAAGATGAGATGAGGCTAAATAAAGTACCGTAATTGAAACTTTATTAATATATTCATGCATTTACTAAGTTTAAAGCTAAATATAGGTCCGATTTTGGGGTGAAATCAATTCACTATAATTCCCTTTGGGGTTGGGGCAAGGTGTTTAACTAATTTGGGCTTGGGTGGGTTTGTATACATGTAGTAAGGTTAGGGATGGGTTAGAGTTTGTGCAAGGGTAAGAAAAACAGTTTTGATTCTTTTTTTGAATAGTAAATAGTAAATAAAAGGAGGCGGCAGCCAAAAAGGAGGCGGGCGGGGACGAGAAACTTGTATTTTAATTTACTTGGCCTTACGTAAAATCAAAATTTTGAGAATAAGCATTTTTCGTGGGTATCTACTGAAAAATGTCAGAATTTGAGAGGATGCTAGGATCTAGTACTTAACATGACCAATGGTACTACTACTACTACAGCTCAACCAATATGGTCGCTTTTCACTCAGTTCAAAACGTGGCATGTACAAAAAGCTCCGAAAAGGTCCTCTTTTTAATAGTGGACCAGTCACCACTCCATGCTCCAAAACATTTAGTGGAGAATGCGATCCCCAACCCTTTGGGTACCTTTGGATGAATTTGTAGAAGTCTCAGTGTCTGAAAATGCCCACAAAGAAATTGCCGCATTTCTTCAGTCCCGTTAATCATGGGAATATATTATAAATACACATACATGAAGCCCTTAGAACAACAATGATCGGCGGAAACCACCTAACAGAACATCTAATTATCAGTACGAGTGCACAGACCTTTTCCCGGATTTTCTTACTGTAGAGCTCTACATATATAGTATGTCTTGCAATAAACGGACATTATTAAATTATGTGATGATCAAGGGAAATGAGTCACATGTCGACCCTGGTCGAAAAAGAGGACATTTACAGATTTCAGAAACTGAAAACCCCATGTTGATACAACTTTCCTTTGCGAAGTTACGTCAATTTATCAATCGCAGAATTTGAACACTTTCTTTGCCAATATCTCAAAATCAATATTAGCGACATGCGACTCATTTCCCTTGATCGTGTCACATATTCTTTTAAAGGCCATGGGAACAAGGGCTTAGAAGGCAGCCAGCCGTGTACTGTAGGGAGTGATTTACACACCCAAATTTGTAAATACACACCCAGTTTTTGCCCACATGGCCTACATACATTGTATACTTTGTACCGGTGCACAAATCTTAAATTTACACACCCAGGGTTTTGAATTTACAGTTACACACCCAAATCTTCAAATCCTATACGTGTACGCAAGTAACGCAACACACTAACCTTGTAATTAGAGTGTGACCTCAAATTTTGAGCCTGAGTTGAAGGTATAGGCGACTAGCTAGTTACATGTAGCACTGTTGTATCAAATATATACTTGCTCAAAATCTTAGGAACTCATATCACTGTGTAGGGAATTTATTCTTATATATATTTTTTCAATAAGAAATAACTATCATGATCATAGGCATTGCGAGCATTAATGTGGACCGGTGCCATCTGAAAGTTATGATATTTTGCCTTTTACATGTAGGCCTACATGCAAATTCAGTGCCAAGTTTTTACCAGCCATGTATCAAACTTGCTGACTTTTAACACAGCCGCTGCAAGGTAACCAGAAGCCCCACCCCTTAGGAACTCACATGTCTATAAAGATCTATCGTTTCTCTGTGTTGTCATTAATAATCAACTTCATTGGTCCTTCAGCACGATCGCCCAACCCCTTTGAATGAGTGACACTTTTGTACACATAAACAAGCTCCATGCCCAAAATAATCCATGTGTAAAATATACCCAATGCTATTTTGGGCTTAGTGTCTACAAATGTAATATTTTTTTTTTTTTTTTAGGTCAACCATGAATGATCCTAGCATTTAGGTGTAGGTCCAGGGACACTACAAAACCTGAAGAAAAAAAAAACCCAATTCAGTGCCAAGTTTTTACCAGCCATGTATCAAACTTGCTGACTTTTAACACAGCCGCTGCAAGGTAACCAGAAGCCCCACCCCTTAGGAACTCACATGTCTATAAAGATCTATCGTTTCTCTGTGTTGTCATTAATAATCAACTTCATTGGTCCTTCAGCACGATCGCCCAACCCTTTGAATGAGTGACACTTTTGTACACATAAACAAGCTCCATGCCCAAAATAATCCATGTGTAAAATACACCCAATGCTATTTCGGGCTTAAGGCTGGTTCAAAGCGAATATTCGGCTTCGAATACGTTTTGGGCGTCAAAATATATGCGGCTTCGAATATAAAACTATGAACCAGAGAAAGATATATTTCTACAATTTACAGCGTTGCCCGACTGTTAACAAGTATTGCCCGTTGACCAAGGTAAGCAAAATTTAGAGAATTTCTTTAACGAAGTTAATAAAATCTTATTCTCCATTGAACTATTGTCATGATTTAATGTCTGTATAAATGGGTCTAAATAGGAGCAGTGGCGTAACCAGTGGGGGGCCGGGGGTGCAAGCTGCCCCGGACACAAAAAACCTGGAAGGAGAGTAAAAAATTGGGAAGGGGAAAAGGGGGAAAGGGAGAAAAAGAGGGAAGAAAAAAGAGGGAAGAGAAAGGGGAAAAGAAAAAAGGGGGAAGGGAGAAGAGAAAAAAGGGAAAGAAAGAGGGAAGAGAAAGGGGAAAGAAAAAAAGAAAAAAGAGGGAAGAAAAGGGGGAAGGAGAAGAGAAAGGGAAGGGACTCAAGGAGAAGAGAAAAGGGAAAGAAAGAGAGAAGATCTAGGTACTACTTTCATTGTGAAATTTGTACTCTGAAACACTGATATTTTCTAATATGCCAAAAACCAGGAGCTTCATGGCCTCAGCCCCTTGATCCCTGCCTGGACCCCTGGACCCCACCGACTCCACCTCTTTTGATCAGAAATTGGGAAATTTTTCAATCTTGCGCCCCGGAAGGTCAGGTCTGGTTACGCCCCTGACCTGAATAGGAGTCAAAAAGATTTGCTTTTTGGGGCATTTACGACCTGCCTGTAACAGGCGCGGAGGTTGACCTATACCTTCTTGTAGGTTTCAACTGCAAAGCAAATCAAGAAATGAATGAGTCAATAGATAAATAAGTAAATAAATAAAAAATAAATAAATAAGTCAATAAATAAGTCAATAAATTCATAAATAAATAAATAAATATATATAAATAAATAAATAAAATAAATAAATAAATATATAAATATCATAAGATATGATTGAAGCGACGACTTATATGACAGCCCTCACAAGTGTTATGAACCTCAATTTTTCCTATTCACTTACACATAAATGTTAAAATTTTCAGTCACAACATGCGTTTTGGCTTTCAATTGTTGTATCTTGAGAAATATACACCCTAAGATAGGAAATGTATACATTTTTGTAAAGCTTTTTACCCCAGGAATCCAAATATGCAGTTAAAATAAATGTAGGATACACTCTAAAGAAAATATTTTCAAAAATGTAATCAACATTTTGTGCATGAAGTTACGTATATTTTCACACCCTGTATCACCACTTTGGTCATTCATAACATAGCAAAAGTATAAATTTTATTCAAGCTCATAGTGTTGCCTGCCACAAAATTAGATTACATTTGATGTATTCTATATCAGTAGTAGATGCAATAAATTATGAATTTACTAGTAAAATTAATTTTTTTCATGATATCACCCTATATATTTTCTTACGCACCCTGTATACCAACTTCATTTTTGCATAGTTGGATTCCTTGGAACATAAGCTTTCCAAAAATGTATAGTTTTGTTGGTGTGAAATGTATAGTTTTAGACATGTATCAATTTAAGTGAAAAGGAGGACAAATTATCAAAATCAGTGCTTGTAACGCAAATGTGCCCCACCATATGACACATGACCTTTTATAATATTTACTTCGAGGACTGTTATATCAATATGTGAAAAATATCAAATTTTAATAATTTGTCATAAAGTTTGTATTATATCGTGAATTTCAAAAATGAAAATTATTTGATATCAGAAAGACAATCTTCAGATTCATAATGTAATTCGATATGTTTGATGTGCTCTCATGTCCCACAAAAATACTGTCGAAACGCTCAAAACGCTAATTCCAGATCCCTTGATTTTCATTGGGGATTTTTGAAATCATCGTTCGTCGAACGATATTCAGGTGACCTCGAGCCTTTCATATAAATCAATAGTATCTCGCTATCAGTTGCGCGATATTCAATCCGATTCAACTCGGCGTGTATCCGTTGCCGTATATATTTTGATGTCACAAAAAGTATTCGAAGCCGAATATTCGCCTTCGAATATGCACTATGAACCGACCCTTAGTGTCTACAAATGTAATATTCAGTCTATAAATCAGTTTATATTTGAGCTATAATGCTCAAATTGTGGTCTATATTTGTGTCTATAATATATAGTTAATCCCTCATTGTTACTACCAGTAAACCAGTTTTAGACGTTTTGCTGAATTATAGACACTAGTTTTCAGTGATTGTGGTCCAGATATGATTAATGCTGGTGAGCCTTCCCTGAAAAATGGCTCATGGAGCAATCAGAAGACTTTTATTTTGTTGACATAGAAGGTTTCAAGAAAAAATGCATTTTAAAGGTATGCAGTGACCATGTTCAAGAGTGAGATAGAAAGAATTTGGCTAGTACTCTTTCAAGTACCGGTACCTTGTTCTACAAAAGAGTATTGACCACCCCTCATAGAAAGACTACTCTTAAACAAGTTTGGTTACAAATGACATTGGTGAGCAAGTCACTTATTGTAAAAAAAAACCTACATGGAAAGCATGAGTTGCTAGTACTTCATATGGATTGTTGCTGATATCATTTGCCAGGTGTAGTTTCAAAGCTTGCTTTGTTTACAAAATGTGACCGTAAAATTGGCTGATAATAAATTCTCATGATGAATCAAAACAAATGCTTTTCAACAAGAATTATGTTCAGGGTATTTCTGGAATTCTTGGAACAGCACGGAAGAAAAAGTACTTGCATGGTCCAACTTGCTCAACTTATAAAATATGTACATACAAAAGAAAATGTGCTCCATAACATACATAGTCATAAAAACAGTACAATTCCATTAAAGTGCCCACCACCAGTCACAGTCTAATCATACCAGAGAAGATGTTAAGATTTGAAGTGGACATGTGAGACCTGAGGCTCTGATTCAAAGTAAATCATCATAGCCTGGGCACCTAATAATGGTGGATTTGTAAAATATATTGTTTTTTATCCATTTCTTAATATTATTTGATTGATGTGAACACAATTTACAATGTTGCCCTTTTTGGGAATAAAATTATAATATGTTGGTAATTTTTTTCCAATTAAAAAAAATTGCAACCAAAAATTACACATTTTTACAACATACATTTTATATGTGACGCGATCAAGCAAAATCAGTCGGAACTCGGAAATATTGATTTTGAGATATAGCCAAACAAAGGAAATATTTCCTTTTGATTTCTATTGTTTTGGAAACTCTTTAATTGCTCATATCTTTGGAACTGGTTGTTCAATTGCAATGAGGTTTTCTGCAAAATGCAGCTTTACAAATGTTTGTTACTATGTTATAAGAACTGAAAATTTAACATATCCGAGTTCTGACTGATTTTGCTTGATCGCATCACATATCACAGGCATGAGAATTTTCAGTTTAAAAACTGAATTCAGTTTTTTTTATAGTAAAAATTTCCGCAACTTTATTTAATTTCAGCCTGTTTTTGGTACTTTTTGCCCAATTTCATGCGCATTTTCAGTTTTTTCAGTTTTTTTTAGGAAAGTGCAGTCTCATGCCTGATATCAGGAAAGTTGAGAAATTGTACAATAACATGCCAAAAAGTCACAGGAATTTTGTGATTGACTGCACCTCCTTCCCGAGAAATTTAAATTTTTTCTAGCCCTGATAGCGACGGATCCCTAGTATTCTGGTTTTTTGCTCCATGATAGAGACACAAGATGTGTTGACATATAATATTAATGTACAATCTTTTAAAATAAATTTTTTTAATTAATTGCTTATTAACTGTGACCCAAAAACCACAAGTAATGTACATGTACATGTATGTTGAATATGGTAATAAAATGTCACACTTCTTCTTCTTTTCTTCTCTTTTTTAATAGAATGAGTGGTTCCGGCGAAAGAGGTCAACGTATGTCTGGTGATGGCGCTCAAAACCCAGATGATCCTGCTGCTCCTCGACAACCAGCAGGCCAAGTTAACCAGGAGTTCCTGGAGATGCTGTGTGCGATGGGAATTGATCAAGCTCTGGCAACTCAAGTGAGTATTGTGATTTATTAAATGTTATAAACAGTAAAGTTATCATCCATTTTTAGTTTAGGAAAGTGATGAAAATAAAAACATTAATATATTTTTAAAAACCACAATGTTCAATTCAGGCTAGCCTACAACATTAATTAGGGCTATATAATGGGAAAAAAGTTCCCATTAAAGTCACTGCAGGGGTTTACATGTAGTCAGGGTCCCAAACACTAACCATTCACAGACATTCAGACATTGATTGGCATTACGACCTAAGATGTAAACTGCAAGTAATTGCGCCACCACATTGCACAGAAGTCAAACTGGGGACAGTGCATCAAGATGTGATCACAATAATGCATCAGAAATTTGTGACCATTGACTGGGAATAAACCTGATAAATTACAAATTATGGAAGGTGAAGTTTTGGTTACATTTTTATTGAGATACCCTGCAGGTTTCTTTTTCATGCCAAACCACCATGCCATCCCTACAGTGAGTTGAAACACAGTCATATAAACATATCACATGTAATGCAAAGGTATTGCCGACATTCTTGCATTCTTCTGATGAAATTTTATTAGAGTAAAAGTATTAAATGTAAATTAATGCTTTCACAGTTCCAGCTGCATAGCAATGTAATAATCAAGAAAATTCACCTATAAATAACTATTTTTATGTTTGAATACTTTAAGCTGGTACTACACCCCCTGATAAATTTTGTGACTAATTTTGCATTTTTCTCAAAAAAATAACTACACACAAAAGTTATACATATTATAGGGGCAAGGAATCCAATTACTTCACTGAAATTTCAGTGATTCAAGACAAGAGGTTCATTACATATATGTTAAGTAATGAGGTGCATTCTAGCGGTACTTTCTTTCCGGTACCTCTTTTCTTATCATAAATAACGTTCCGCTTGTCTTGAATCACTGAAATTCCAGTGTAGTAACTGGATTCCTTGCCCCTGCAGTATACATGTACATAACTTTTGTTACCAGTGTGTATTTTTTGAGAAAAATGCAAAAATAGTCACAAATTTATCAAGGGGTGTAGTGCCACCTTATTAAGCCAGCAACCCTCCTTTAATATGTGCTTGGCTCAACATAACCCACCTGTTACAATATTTATTAATATTTCCATCTTTTGAAAGGCCCTTCAGGTGACAGGGAATACTTCGGCTGAAATTGCAGCAGCGTGGATATTTGAGAATCCAAGCGGTGGTCAAGGACCCCAACAAGAGCAGCAAGTAAGTTGAAACAAATTATTGCATCAAATTTGATCCTCAGATTTTGCAGTGTTTTTCTTTTACCTTTATTGCTTGAGTCTGTATGTAACTTCTTACTATTAAAGAATAATACCTAGGTTTAAAAATAGATTTCCAACATTTCAGTCAGGAGGTGAATTTGAAAAGTACTTGGCCAGTAACTATTTTGCTATTAATATAGGTAACTTTGTTAGATTTTAAATCCAAACCTGCGTTTAGATTAATCCAAACCTATTTCTAACAAATGTGTACATCCATATCAAAACAATGTACTTGACGGCTGCTATATGTCTCCTTTTACAAACTAGCTAGAAATACCAGACTCATCTGAAGTGTAATAGGAATACAGAGAACATTCTTTACCCATGTGACTTTAGGATGATTTGAAGTGACCTCCACTTGAGATGAGTCTGGTATTTACTCCTACATGTAGCTACATGTATTATATGAAATGAGACACATGTAGCAGCTGACAAGTGCATCATTATGATATGGATGTACACAAATATAATCTTAGACAAATCAGTACAGTAATGCCAGATAAGACCAAATAAATACCTTAAAGGCCTATTCAGTGATTTGCTCATCCTGACGATCTTAAAAATCATCAAAATTCAGATTTTGGTACCTTTGTCAAAATTTGAAAAGTTTAAAATCCAGGAGCTTCAGGGGCGCTGACCAAAGGAGGTCTCCTGATCTCCCTGCCGTTACTGCTTCACTCACACCGCGGGCTTTGTTACTGGCTATTTTTAGGTTTGATTTTTTTTGGCAATAAATGAGAGGCATCTCAGATTTTAGCATGTTCACAGCTGCTTGGTATGCTACCAAACTACATATACTAGAATATATGTTTTCCTTGTTTCAGTGGCTTGGAACAACAGACATGACCTCCCCAGTCAAGATGGTGTTTGTCGTCAATGCAGAACTGAAAATGGGTGTTGGTAAAACAGCAGCCCAGGTAGCACATGCATGCCTTGGACTCTATAGGCAGTTACTACAGAATCAAATGTCATATGGTGAGAAACTACTACAATGGGAGAATGGGTAGGTATATGAATAGGCAAGTAAAAGTCGGTGTATTAGTATACCAATACTACATGGTTAAAGTTTGTTCGGTTTATATAAGGCAGGAATCATTCTGTTTTTGTTACTGCGCGCGTCAATAAAGTTCCAACTCACGCTGGCGTAAATTCACATAAGCGTGCGCCAGTCACGCATTACACAATGCACAACTAGCATAAGCACTGCCCAACAGCGTGCATGCCATTCTATATCAATACACAATTTATAAGTCTTATTTTTTTCAACCTTATATAAGCCGAACAAACTTTAGTAGGGAAATAGGGGAAATATATTCCCTGAGGTATTTGCTACACACACATATCATAAGTACCTCAAGGGAAAATAATTGCCCTAATTCCCCCAATATAAAGCATATAAAGTCTGCACAAAAAGAAACTCAGCTGTTATAAACACGCTTATACAGGGTGTCCAAAAAAAAAGAGGCCCCTCATTGCACCCTCTTTTTCTCCTATTTTAAAAAAGTTGATCAAGTATATGTTGGTATATAAAGAAGCCTTTACTCGTTCGCTTTAATAAACCAAAACAATTATTTCAATCGGCTCATAACTTTTGAAGATATGCCCTTTTAAAGAAATATATCCGTTTTTCACTCTGTCCACGGAGGAAGTTTGGCTACTTCAAAGATTGAAAAGTGCATATACCATGCATGAATATAAAACATTCCTCTATGATAACTTTTTAAAATAACAACTTTAATTTAGGGAATGGGCTTTACCGGTGGGCTTATGGGTTATGGATTTTGTTAAGTGTCATTAATTTTGGCGAAATTGATGTGGGATGAGACTTCTTTTGCTAAACTTGCAATTACTTATGTTTTTCTCGGTTATTTTATGCCTTTTTGTTTTATTATGTTTCTTACTTTCTTATTTTAATGTTTCTTGCTTTCGTTTTATTGACAACATAAGTCATTTCTCTTTTTGGAATAAAAGGTAGCCCTGAAAAGGGCTGTTTAGTTTGTCTTTGGTTCCTTTGAAGTGAGTTTACTGTGCTGCTCTGCCCTCTACGTTGCCTCCTTGACGAATACAGGTTTCAGCCCTAGTCCTCATTGCATCAATTGCGTTGAATATAGCAGTAATCGTTTGCAAAGATCTTGGATTTTGCCACAAATGAAGAAATCAAGTGGTGTGAGGTCTGGTGATCTTGCAGGCCACTCCACAGCATGACCCATCCCAACCACTCTGTTTGCTATCCGTGGACAGAGTGAAAGCGGGTACTTGTCTTTAAAAGGGCATATCTTCAAAAGTTGTGAGCCGATTGAAATAATTGTTTTGGTTTATTAAAGCTAACAATTAAAGGTTTCTTTACATACCAACAAATATTTGATCAACTTTTCAGAAATAGGCGAAAAAGAGGGCGCAATTAGGGGCCTCTTTTTTTGGGACACCCTGTAGCTTCAGAACTAATCATTGTTTTCTCAATATTTTAACATAAAAAGAAGGATGATTTATTTACGCGCATTTTGATACCCAATTTGTCCAATTTTATTCAATATTAATAATACAGCAGTGTTTTGAAAGAAAAATACCCGAATTTAAAAGTTGCAGCTATTTGTATTGATTTGAAAATAAGCGTGAAGATAATGGCGGGCTTTACGTGCTACCGTGCTGGCATAATAACCAATGATCGATGCAAACTGCAACTTTTGAATTAGGATATTTTTCTTCAAAAGCACTACTGTGTTGTTAATATTGAACGACATTTGACAAATTTGATATCAAAATGCGCGTAAATAATTATTAATCCTTCTTTTTATGTTGAAATATTGTGGAAACAATAATTAGTTCTGAAGCTATAAGCGTGTTTATAACAGCTGAGTTTCTTTTTGTGCAGACTTTAGTATTTTATTTATTACCCTACACTTTGAATAAAAAGGTGATGTTGTAATGAAAATAGACAAAACTATCGATCGTACAGGGAAATAAGTTGTCATTTGCAATTGACCGATATAGTGTCATGATTTTAAAAACTATCAAAATCTCAATTCGAAGTCAGCATTTATAACTGAAACTGTATATTTGCACCAAAGGTCATATCTTTTTACAACTTTTTATTTTTGTAGTTTACGTTGTGTCCATAGTGAATGCTAAAAAATGATGTCATATGTGATGTTTTCATGCCATATGTACACACTAGTGTGAATTTGTTTAAAGCTTAATGATTTTGAAAAGGGAAAGTTGTATACAGAGGTGCATGGCTGACAAAACCTTGTCTGTGACAACATGGTAACAAATGTATTTTTCTGTGTCAAATATAGTGTGACACGATCAAGGGAAATGAGTCGGATGTCGCAAATATTGATTTTGAGATATTGGCATTAACAGTGTTCAAATTCTTTTGTTTTATATTGTTTTCAGCGATTGATTAATTGATGTAACTTTGCAAAGAAAAGTCGTATCAACATGGGGTTTACAGTTTCTGAAAGCTCTAAATGTCCTCTTTAGAAACATTTGTAATTAAGTCATTTTTGACCAGGGTCGACATGTGACTCATTCCCCTTGATCATGTCACATTATGTAATATTGATCAAACACAAATATCAAATAAAATGAAATGTAGCGGAAACAATTATAGTTTGTTTATGGTTTCAGGATAAAAATGTAGTTATTTGATTCTAGAAATGCATAAGAAAAAGGATGCCAGTCTGATGTTATGACATCCTGTCCTAGTAAAGCATCACTGGTTTGACTGGATGATTGATTAACCTAGATTGAATGTCATCATTTAAACATTCAAAAAAATATGATCGATCCATCAAATAATGTGCATTGGAAACAAACACAATAACCAAATTAAATATGAATTAGCTAACAGAGAACTATGATTTAGATTGATCTTTCATACTCATTGCAAATCAAATTGATATTTCTTCCTTGCAGGTTAATATTGATTTGTTCTACTTCATGAGGGAACATTGATGTTTTAAGTGAAGTCATATCTAATACTTCATAAAAACTTGGTTAAGGATGCACACAGGATCACTGAAGTGTTGCATGGCCAAAATTGAGTTTTCATCACTAATGTCATCTTCAAACCGTATTTTATCTTGTCATTAATAGATTTTAAAGAAATCTTAAAATTTGAACCATAAGAAAAGCTATTTTAAAGACCCTTTTTCATTAAAAATTAGTCAAAATGCAAAAAGCAAATAAATCATTGTTTTCCCAATATATATCGCGTTCTCGAAACGCGTGCTGCGGCGATACAGCTAGCAAAGACACGCACACATGGTAAACTGGATGGGCGAGGTGATTGCTGATTGAGGCGCTGGAGTCGCCAATCGCGATCACTACCGTATTTTATCGTATTGATCTCTTCCAAGGTAGGTAAAGCTTGCACCATTGCATTGCGAAACTAGAATCACTAGGCCTACTCGATAAATTTCGCCAAAAAAAAAGTGCTGATATAGTGGTATAAATTATAGGTTTTTTATATGAACATAATTTAGTGAATTTTTGTTTGTTTTATTTTTTTTCAAGTTTCATTCTGAACTTGAAAAGATGAAATTTATCTGTAAGAAGTAGTTACCCGTAAGAAGCCCTGTAATGATGACGCAATCTGGTAGATACGATAGAAAACGTAGGCCCTAAATATTTTGCTAGTAGGCTAGACTTAGCCCGTACATCATTAGGCTTATTGTTTTATGTTTAAAAATTAGTTTTATTTCATTCATTCATTCATTCATTCATTCATTCATTCATTCATTCATTTCATTGTTATTATTTGATTTACCAAGTTGGTGTAGTTGGACAAGAATATAGGCCTATTATATTAGCTTATAATTATGCAGTCCCAGCCTTGGTTCGGGGGCCTCTCTGCGGTCGTTCAGTCTCGTCTTAATTTTGAAGACCATAAAAATAGGCAAGCAGTTACTACCGGTAGGCCTATATTAGATACCTAAGGCCCTGAATAATGTTTCAAAGTGTTATTAAAACACGGATTTAAGATTCGTTTCCAAACGTTCTCTACTCCTGATTGATTATGATTGCGATAAAAGCTTTTGGTTTTACAACACTTTTTGCGAATGTTTTGGCCGAATGCCTTTTTATTTGCAATGTTTGCCTGGTTTTCAACTTTCACGCTTATAATGTTTTCTGCATACTTTAAAAGGTAAACTGCTTTAAAGCATTTTTCGTGAATGTTTTCATGCAGTGTTTTAAAACGCTCTTTATAGCATGATGCCTATACGGTAGGCCTACTGCATAAACCACAATCTAATTTAAAGCCACAAGTGTTCCGTTTTCTACTTTTGAAATTCGGTTTTGTTAGGCTATGTCAATTTCCGTGTTTTTCAGTTTTCTTGTGACCTCTCCGTGTTTTGCCCGTTTAACATAATATATAGGCCTACTTTTTGTCCGTTTTAAAAGAAGTTTATTCAAGACATATTACAAATTTTACCCCAATTTTTACACGTTTATTTGATTGAAAACAACAACAGACACACTTTTGTTTGTTGTTGTTATTTTATTCACTTTTTATGCGGTACAAAATATTTTACAACTTTATTGTAGCTTTAGGCCTATGACCTTTGTACGTGTTTGACATTCCGTAAAAAGTTAAAAATAAAATATGATAACAACAAACAATTACAATAACAAAAACGGAATATTGAGTAATGCGACACATCAGAATCTTTTCAAATTTTACTTGGGATTCCTGTGGTGTAGGCCTAGCTATACGGGCGTTAAAATCTCATTGGCGCGGACGGGCCGTAGTGGTGCCTCTCAAGCACCAACTAACAACAACAACATCATGTTTGCGGTTCAGAAAAGGACAATGAACATAAAATGCAATATTTGTCAACACAAAAAAAAAGGAAAGAAAATCACCAAAAACGATAAATTAAAAACATTGCATTTTTAAAGCAAAATTAAGAAAATTAGGACAAAACAGAAATCACAATTATAATATGTCTCAATTTATTTTTTATTTCATAAAACTTCCTGATTATCTGCTAAAATAATTGCTTGTCAGTTATTCTATGCTACTTTTAATGTTCTGATGTCCGCAAATTTTAATACAGAGCATGATCTTTTTTTGTACGGAACAGGACAAAATTGTGCTTAAATAATCATGGTTTCGTTCATGGCAACACTACCATGCACTGTGCAACTTATTCGCGTAACCTGTCTGTCTGTCCGGCGCCTGTCGCTCCTCAAACGCTGACGCGACTCCACGGCGGCCGCTGCCTTGCCGGAAGCTCTGCTGCACCATGGAAACAAGACTGCAGTAAATAAAATGATTACAACATGTGGATAAATATCTGCCGAATGTGCACGGATAATTTAGTAAAATTGTATATTTTACCTTCTAAATCACCAAAAAATGCCAATCTGCTGCAGTTGGACGCCCTTCTCATTTTCTAACTTGACCAAACGTCACAAGTCACGGATTATATATTTATGGAATAATCTTCAAAAATGGACCTAAAATCCGCTGTATTTGTCTAAATCGCGATTTTCGCAAGTTCACTTTTGACCACATTTAACCATTTTTGGTCCGCCATAGCGTCTAAATGAAGCATCACTGAGGTAAGTTTTTAAGTCAAACGTTTAGATATGGCAAAAATCTAGAAAGTGTTTTTTCATTTTTTTAAATTAGGGCCTAGAACTTTTTTTATCACCCATGATTCAAAAATTTGAACACGGGTCATACGTTTTTACTGATCTTTTGCCTATATTTTAAAAAACTAAGCAAAATTACGAAAAAATAAAAAAACACTTTCTAGATTTATTTGTCTAAATTAATAAAATTCATGTTTTACAGTTTTTGATTTTCAAATAATTTTTTTATGGCGGACCAAAAATTTTTGGTCAAAAAAGCCGTTTTTTGGGATTTTCTCGAAAATTGTACTTTTTGACCCAAAACTGACATTTTAAATGGATTGATGAGCTCATTTCCGTTCAAAAAATGTATACTTTTATATACTTTACATAAATAGTTTTCGAGTTATGAGGTGAATAATAATGGATAATTAGTGATCCTGTGTGCCTCCTTAAGGCCTATATTGGTTTATTCTAGTTAACACAGTTCAAACAAGCTGAGGATTTGACGTGAAAGACTTTCAGATAATGTTATTGAAGTAATTGACTATTTTGATCAAATCTCTTCATTTTATAGAAAGATCTTAGAATTAGAGTGAAGGGTTCAATATTACTACTTTTACACAACACACACCCACACGCACACACAGTGGAAATAGACTTTTTCAGAAATTGTCAGATATTAGTTCAGAATGATGTCATGTGTGGTGAACAAAAACACCACAACCAATTGCACAATGGTGACATCATGTTTGATCAGCATTTCAACAACTCTTCCTATACCTTTGTACAGGAGCCAACCGTTGTTAATCCATGATGAATCCACACTTTTACCGTAGCGTGAACGCGAGCGAGACTACGCGTTACACGAGAGCGCGTAAAATTTGTCATGCCTGGAACCTTTGTGTGTATGCAAACTTTCAATTTGAATTCAGTATTTTTCAGGTAGCGGCTAAACATTGCCGTTTTATTCTGTAGTTATATTGCTGATATCAACAGAGAAATCATCGAAGTTTTTGTAAGGCTGAATGGCAATGATTGACTGACATTCCTCGTAAAATAATTGTGAATTATACGATCTTTAGCTTCTTTTCGTTGTTGAAAGGATTCAATCATGTTTCACCGTTGTTCATCACCGATTAACAACTCGCGTCTGGCGCGTCTGCATGGTTTACTTCGCTCGGGCAGCTAAAGCTGCCCTTGCGAAGTAAACCATGCAGATGATGCGGACGCATCGTTGTTAATCGGTGATGAACAACGGTGAAACATGATTGAATCCCTAAGTGACATGGTATGATTGATCACACTAATCATGTACCGTGATGGTCTTATTTGGTGCAGCCTTAGATTATTAATACACAGATTGGAATTTTCCATGCCTGTGCCCTCTAAGCGTACTCGAATTCAGCTGTCGCCGGTACAGCGTACAGACCTGGCGACATCGCTTATCTTCGCTACGAAGTTTCTTTTAGGTATGCCTTTCGCGCTGTTTGCGCTTATATTTGAGTTTGCTCACGCGGTACCTGACTTAGCGTTGATCCCCTGAGGCAACATGCCATGTTTCCGCGGTATGGGTGCAGCATATATTGAAAGCAGTGCCCACTGCATGGTCAAATATGCAATAAAAATGCCAGAAATTGATTGGTTGAAAATATATTCATGGTCGTGCATGATCTGTGATTTTCGTAAAACTCCTGATAAGGGCCATAAAGATGAAGAGCCGTACCTAAGTGCATAAACCAACAAGGCTTGTTCACTGACCGTGGCCAAAGATGACGCCATATAAACAATCAAGGACTTGCAGCTAAGAAACACACATCCAATACATATCGCAATAAACCATCACTGCCAGGATCAGCTCCCTGAGGTCTCGTATGGGAAAACAAGATAATCAAGTTCCTTTCCCAAGGGAATTTATGTTGGCTCAAATTTTTCATAAGAATAAACAGGGACTGTGCCGGGGCTTAAAGGAAATCTGTACCATAAACTAATCAATGGCTATATAGTTGCAGTAATAATAAAAACGACAAACAGAAAAAGTCCCAAGCTTATATACATCCAAAAGGAGCCTTACGACAATCAGCGATCAGTTTGTAATCCATGGTGGCGGCCATATTGATACCCGATGTATTTTATTACGCTGTAACGGTACCCCGATTTTGAAACCAGCGAAATCCGTGCCACCAGCCTCGTCCCTCGTGAACTTTGGTGACACAAAGCGAATACTACCAAAGTTCAGATTCAACATTCGTTCAAAAGAAAACGCGACAATTTTTACCCATAAAACTACAGAAAAACAAAAAAAAATGTATTTTAAGTAATATGTATGATCAACAATGTCTTTTGAGATCGAAAAGTAAAAACAGCACTAAAAACCTAAATTCACTGTGGGGGTCACGAATGCCATAGCAACACACGCTCGCCACGGGTCTGTGTGAAAGGTTACACTACCGCTTGTGGCAGAAAGGATTCGCAAGCATCAGCTATCATGGCGGCTTCCATGAATCGCAGAAACGAAGGATTAAAAGTGCTTTTTCTTTGTTAGGAATATTCCGAAATCCATATAGACCGTCTGGTATGTTTAATTTAGGGGTATATAACTATATTAGCCATTGATTAGTTTATGGTACAGATTTCCTTTAAATGCGTATCAGTTATCACCACACACTAATGCACCAGAATCTAATGCCTAACCAATTGAGCTATCCCGACTGCTCTTCTCAATGCAGCGATCACCATATAACATTAAGCAACATTGTTATTTTCCTTCCACAGGGAAACCAAAATTGTGTTAGGTGGACTGAATACAGATCATCTAACAGAGCTGAGAGGTAAAGCCACATCAGCTGGATTGCCTAACTATATGGTACAGGATGCTGGTAGAACACAGGTATGTCAGCTGTCTCACATCATTTAGTGATCATTTTCATTAATCCTAATGATACCATAAAATACAGAACTACTAAATACCTTATTGCCAAATACCAAATACTGCTATTTGGCCACTTGAAAGGACCTGATTTAAAGCTTAATGGGGAAGGTTTTTGCTTAAGTCCCTGTAATCCTGCCTGGACAATATTGGAGTTCTCCTTTAAATATCTTGTAGTTAATGGTTGTGCATCTGGGTGAGCTTCTAGGATACACAGGTCCTGGTGAAGTTGTTTTGTTGCATGTGTACATTCGCCAGCGTGGCTGTTTGGGCTTACATGTAGCCTTTACTTTGGTCCAATCCACACCCCTTTATCTTATTGTCTGACTCAGAAAATCTGAGATTTTTGTTCCATCTGCTTCCAATCAAGGATGTCTGATGTTTGCATTTCTTGGACATGATATGACCTCTGCTGTTTCTGAGCTAATCAAGTGATTATTGCCAGTTGTGAAGGCATTAATAGTTGGCCCTTTCAATGACACTATAAATGTATGTATCGAGTCCCCTTCATTCTGCCCATGATGTGTTTTAAATAATAAGGAAATTGTCTTGATATGAAACAGAAAAGTAGAATGGAGTTTTTGTTTTGTCCTGGACAGCCATTATAATGCAAGGAAATTAACTTTTCCATAACCCTTCCCATCTGCGTTATTTAGATAATACCAAACACATCATAGCATTGCATTAACCCCATGTTTATCAAGGAAACAAAATTCAAACAAATAATATTGAAATTGTTCAGACGTTACTTTTTACAATACGCTCCACAAAGTATTATTGAAATTATTTGGATGTTACTTTTACAATACATATGTACGCTCCATAAAGTAATATTGAAATTATTCGGATGTTACTTTTACAATACATCTCCACTTGATGTAATAGGAGCCGAATAACTTGATGTTAGTCAATAAAAAATGTAAAAGAATATAACTCCACCATTGTTAACTGTGATCAATATGATTTTTAATCTCTGTCCAGAGTTTTTATATTTCAATTTCTTTCTATTTCCTCCACAAGCTTCTCTTTCCAGCATTTCTGCAAAAGTTACTTTAGCGCATGCAACTGTGATAAATTTGTCGCTCATGCTCAGCGTATTGAGAAAGGTGACTCGGCAAATTCTAATTTTGCCGTTTCCATTTTTCAATGGAAAGAACTATTTGTTTACTTTTCTCGACATGAGGGGTTGTAATATTCTCTGTGTTTTTGCAAGTCAGCTAGTTTATTGAATCTGATTTTTTCCCTCCCTGTCTTCCTCTGTCATCTTACAATGATGCAATTGCTGACAGATCGAGTTTCTTCTACATTTAGGATGTAGAAGTTGAATGGGTCTCGGCTCATCTGTTCTCCAATATATGATAACCCAGAGTTACTTATTTTCTTCTGGATCGCTCTCTTGCTGCTGATTGTATTGTCCTTTTTGTAGAGAAGAATCAATCAGGTCACTCCCTTCCGAATCGGTCCAATATTGGTCTTTTCTGATCTTAATCGGAATTGGGGAAAATGCCTTCATGTGGCAATCTAATGAACCAGTTTTTACTATTTATCAGTCCAACTTGATAATTGCCAATTATAGAGGGTGCACTGATTTCTTTCTCAAGGAGTGTTGGACATGATTTTGGTATTTTACAAATCGGGATAGGCAAGTAAGTAAAATGATCTGATTGGTAGATTCCGATCTAGGGTGGATTGGTTTTCAATATTTTATTCCTGTCCATCTTCATGTGTGGGACACCCTCAATGACAAAGTGTTCTGGCATTTCCTCATCTGAGATTTCTCCTGAGACTTTTGTTTTATCGGATTTGAAGTAATCATCTGGGTTGACTTGTAACGTATCTTAAGTTATCAAATCTTCACCAAGTACATCTATACTCCACGCTTTTCCTATCAAGCTCATCAAATACAAACATATCTTGCTCTTCAGACTGAATGACCTGGTGGTATAAAAATTTTCTTTGTATATTTATTTAAATCTATGCAAATTGAATTAGTTATTTTTAGCATTGTAAATGAAATAAAAGTTAAATAACTCATCATACAAATTACTTCTGGGGCAATACATCTATACTCCATGCTTTTCCTATCAAGCTCATCAAATACAAACATATCTTGCTCTTCAGACTGAATGACCTGGTGGTATAAAAATTTTCTTTGTATATTTATTTAAATCTATGCAAATTGAAACAGTTATGTTTAGCATTGTAAATGAAATAAAAGTTAAATAACTCATCATACAAATTACTTCTAGGGCAAAACCAGTCATGAACAGAAGTGGGCTGAGACACACACAAGTTGAGTGCAAATCGATGTATACTGCGCCAATGAAGTATCCTTACACTTGGAAAAATAATCACAATTTCCAAACTAAACCATATTGGAGTAAATTTGTTTTTTTAATAGATGTACTATCTAATCCTGCACATTATGACACCATATTTAATCCAATGTGACTTCAAGAAACAAAGTTACAAGCATTTGATTAGACGAAGGTCAAGTTTTAAAAGTGACACACTGGCCTATTCAAAACTCCACGGACTAGACATCTGGTTTGAGAGTGGTGAATGGCTAATTTATGCGTTGGCTTAATTTAAAACAAAAGGAACAAAAGAAAACTGAAACAAAGAAACTGACAAATAAAATGAAAATAAAAGTTATGAAAAGTACAGAGAAGTAAAAACTGCTTTAAATAACGCTTCATTGAAGAAACTGTGTTGTCTCTTTGTTTCGCTTGTTGGAATCTTTTTGCGCCTTGTATAGGCCAGTTTGTCACTTTTAAAACTGGACCTTCGTGTACTCAATTGCTTATAACTTTACTTTTTGAGGTCACATTGGATTCAATGTGGTGTCATAATGTGCAGGATTAGATAGTGCATCTTTTAAAAAAACAAATTTACCACAATATTGTTCAGTTTTGAAATTGTGATTATTTTTCCAAGTGTAAGGATATTTTATTGGCGCAGTATATGTAGTCCTGACAGGGACATTGCACGAGCCCATTTTTTTATTCATTTTCACTTTGAATTTAGTCATGACTGGTCATGACCATTCCTGATTGGGCCATACACTCACATGGAAGACACAACCTAATCTTCCACACAGGAAGTGAAATCTCAAATGGGGTTACCTAAATGGATAACTCCATTTGAAGTGTCAGAGATTAAGGTCATGTCTTCCATAGAGGGTGTATGGATTTCAAGAATCAGAACAGCCCATTAAATTGCTCAAGTGATAACAGATCCTTAATAGTATACATGGTAAGGGAAGGTGTGTTTTGGTAGCTGATCCCTGGACCTTTTGCAGTTTAACACAGTGATTATTTACTGGCAGACACATTTAACATTTATCATTTAAATTTGCTCTTTTCGATCATTTATTGTTATGTACCTCAGTCATTTACTTTTTCTACTCACAGATCCCTGCAGGGTCAGTGACAGTCCTCTCCATATTTGGTAGTGTTCCTGATGTTGACCTTGTGACAGGTGAGCTTCAGCTCTTGTAAACACCATGTATCACTGGAAGCCAACTCGAAGACAATGTTCCACATCAGGATTGGAAAAGAAGATAAATGGCAGACAAGTTGAGTGTGCATTGTACACCATGAGATGACGTCTTGTTTTTGGTTTTAAGTCAATTTAATGGTCACCATCTACTTTAGCAAGTTTTTTATTTTTGCGGTTAATTTTAAACCGCAAATTTAAAAGGCTGTGAAATATAATTGTACCCATAGGCTTTAATGTGTAATTGTTTGTAATCATGAGTACAAATAACTGCAAAATTGCTCCGACCAGTTTATAACATGAAAATATCATGCTCTACAGTATTAACTTGGGTATCATTTGTTCTGGAAGCTTGTACAATATTAAACAAGATTGATCCTGTAAACTCGCCATAATTTATAACAGTATCTTTGGCTGGAAATATGATTGTTGAATTGGTGATCAATATTATGTGTGATATAAAATTGGATCGATTGAATCCATATTTATTGGTCGAGCTATGAGTTTTAAAATATTGGACGAGACGTAGTTGAGTCCAATATTTTAAAACACATAGCGAGACCAATAAATATTGGGCGTAAGGATTATCATAATTATGTTTTGGATCCAATATTTTTACACACTTGGATTCAAGAAAACGTAATAAATGCATACACTTGGTGTGATATATATGATACAGGCAGTGGTTCCTGGTAATAAAGGGTCCATACCACAAAATCATTCATGGACTCTACATACCAAATAAGGGTGCTTTTCACGACTGTAATTAGTCCAGCTACCTTTTATTTTGAAAGGTGTAAATGTTTCATTATCTTAATGAATTTTTTTTTTAAACATCTGAAAATGAAAATGTTTTCATATACTTTATGCGAATATCAATGCTATAAAAGATCTCTGATTTTGATGCGACTGCTAATCTATTTCTTGACCTTGTGTGTTCATAAATATTACTAAAATTCTTGCCTTTCTTTCCAAATTTGTAGAGATCACATTTACAACTTCTTTAAAAACATAATTTTGAGGTCTGAAATTGATTTTAATATTTCAATTATTGTAAGTTGGAACCATATTTGTGATAAACTTTGCCACAAGCTACATCACAGCTGGGCTATTCCAGTTGAAATCCATATACCCCATAAGACATGACCTAAGTCTTCTTCACAGGGCGAGTGAATTTCAAATGGAATCACCCTTTCAGGTAATTCCATTTGAAATTAACACTCCCTGTGGGAGTGATAAAGGTTATGTCTTCCATAAGGGGTATGGATTTCAACTGGAATTGTCCAATTAGTGGTATTGATTGTTAAGATTTGATGACTACATGTAGATGGCTACAAGCCATACATCGATCTAAAGAGTGCAATATTCAGTGATACTTGCCAAAGAGGGATTTGTAAAGGCATTAAATATTATTGAACATTATACAAAATGTTCAACAAGTTAATGTTCATTTTTATATAAGAAACATTGAAAAGAATTGAACAAATCATATTTATTGGAAATGTAATCAAAATGTAAAGGAATTGTCTCACTCATATAATTAGGCGATGAAAAAAAAGGTTCTACGGGCTCGACCAACCCAAATGTTACATTTGGAGGATTTTTTTTAGCTGTATGCAAGTAAAAACAGCCATTTTTTTCTGTGTTTTAGGCTCATTTAGTTTCTTCCAGAAAAAATCCTGACCGACCTACTTGGAAAGTCTGTCTACCTGTAGAACAGGTTTTTTTACTTCATCACCTTACCTAAATTTTATGTTACTACTTCAAATCTTGATGTCAATAATTTGTAATGAATTAACAAAGAAATATCTTTAAATACGATATCATGATAGGATAAAAAGAGGCCCTGTGTTTAGATGGGCACTCAATGTGGAGGCACATGGGTCCTGATGGGACCAGACTCAAGCAAAACATGCTCTAGCCAGGCTAAAATAGCTATATAACTAAGCATGCTGACTTTCATATGGAAAGAAAAGAAAGAAATTTTCCAATGTATCTCTTGAACCCAAGAGCTAAATTGTTACTTGATTGTTGGGAGTGGCCTCCTTTTCTTACCTCTATTTCCAAATAATAGGCCAGCATACTTTTTATAATAATGCTTTCTTAGTCTGGCTTTATGCATTTTCAATATCAATAGTACAGCTGCTAAGCTGAATAATTGTGCACTTTGTGATAAAAGCATGGGAGTATCCACACACGAAGTACATGGTCCAAAGTTTATTTTAAGATGTGGAGGCATAAAGAATTTGACCCTAGTGACCTCTTGGGTTACGCAGGGGTAAAAATATTAAAATGCTCCAATCTTGTCGACCGATACACCAAATTATTTGTCTGATCACATGGATCACAATTTTGCCAAAATCAGAGCATGTTGAAATTTTTACCCCTTTACAACCTAAAATGTGCCGTTTTGACCAAAAAATGAGGCTTTTGTAGAATAACGGTTGGTTGTAGATAGAACAAACTATACAGTTTTGACATCCTTGTGATCAGACAAATAATTTGGTGTAACTGTCAGCAAGATTGCAGCATTTTCAATTTTTTACCCATGTATGACTTCTAGTGGTCACTAGAGGTCAAATCCAAAATGCCTCCACATCTTAAAAATAATAAACTTTGGACCATGTACTTCATGTGTGGAAACTCATGCTTTTATAAAGTGCACAATTGTACCAACTTTGGGAGCTTAGCAGCTAAACTAAAATATGTTTATATGCTGATGTGTGCCTGCAATAAGTTAATGGTAAAGGGTCATTTGGGCCACAAGATGCAATGTGCTCTTGTCTGTTTTTGCTGGCCAGATCTCAAGGTTGTGACATATAAGGTTGCAGATTAACAACAGATAATGGTATAGAGCCTGACTTTTAGACCCTGTTCACATTAGAAAATTTTCTTCTTTCGACGAACCTCGAACAAAGATTAAAAATCGCTTTGTTCAATGAAGCTAAAAAGGCTATTTCGAGGAAGGAATACTTTGTTCGACGGCTAATTTTGTAATGTGTACGCTTTCGCTTTCGTTCGACAAAGGAAAGTGATCATGAGACAAGTCGGGCATTAATAGCTTCGTTAATTTTCATGAAATGTGTATGGTGCAATGTCTTGTTCGATCTTCGTTCAGCGCAATGTGTATGCATGCTTAATTAGTTAATCAAGATTAACTTATCTTTGTTGAATGAAGAAATTTTCTAATGTTAACAGGGTCTTAGAAAGAGCTGACGAGAGTGATAATATCCTGATTGACTTGTTTGGGTAAATTTCAGCAGGTCATGCTGGTCTGCAGGAGAGCATTTCAAACAAAGTTTAATATGATCGTTGCATTATTGTTTGTGACCAGTGTTTCATATGTTTGTCTGTATCATGTAAATGTTTGCGATGCGATCAAGGAAAATCATTTTGACATCAAATACATTTGATTTTAACTATAAAAAATCTATAAAAAATGTGCACATTGTAGACACTATATAATGTGTTGAATAGATTCATTAGGTTTAGAAGAAATGAAAAATATTTAGTAAACTTTGTTCATAGAGTTGTTTGATTGTTTTGGGTTTTTTTCCCACAACAGTCGTCAGTTGTTGATGAGGTTTGACAATTATGATAAAAGCCCACAGGAGTTGCATATTTGTTTTGTATGCATCTCAAAATCAATTTTTACAACACTGGAATAATACTAGAATGATCATTATGCTTGTTCGCATCCTGTATAGTGTTTATATTTACCATGTTGATTGTTAAATCTTTTTAGTGCTGTATTTATTTCCTTTGCTATATGTGTGAGCTTCAGTCCAACCTCCCTTATCAAGATCCGTCTGTGGTCCAACAGAATGATCTTCAAAGCAAATCATGTTTTTCAATGCCTTGTTGACACATATTTTCATGCTCTGAAGTATTGGAGGACATTTCTATTTTGTGTATACTGCAATGTCATTTATCTCATATAATGTACTGTATATAATTCCTTGTCAATTTCAACACTTTGAACATTGAATGCAAAATTATATCATGGTCGGATAAAGAGGTTGGACTGTACAAATAATGTCACTACAATTAACATGCTGAAATAAATGGTACTATTCTGCAATGTAACTTGCCCATTATGTAATGTTATTATGATAGACATTACGGTTTTTGTCAGAGAAAAACGGCAGTTGTTTACTTTTTGAGAGCGTGCAAAGCATAAACACAGAGGTGGGGTTCTGATTGGCTGATTCAATCGTCTGACAATAATATTGATAGACCGATAATCTGATTGGCGGATTACCCGCCAAAACGTTGGTCGGCCAGGTTCAGCGCTCTTGAAGGGAACACAAAGTTCCACATAGGTTGCTCATTAACAGGGTGCTTGGGTCAATCTGAGCAAGGGACTGCCATTTTTCTCTGAAACCCAATGTAGATCAAGCTGCAGTTGATAAGACCAATATTCTATCACATCTTGAATGTCAAATTATAATCCCCAACATTGTTCTCATTTTACCTGATTGGTATTAAACATTACTGCCCTCCAAGATAAATGCAAACACACTGATACTTTATAGTGGTCTCGTCTCAAGTTAAGAGTAATGCCATGATGGATTTATCAGTGGCAGTTTCAAATTGTGCATGTTAGCCTAATCCCACAGGGTGTATACACACATGTAGATGAGTGAATTGTCCATATGCTGGTGAAGTAATCGTGTACACACACTGATGGACTCTGAGCCACTCTCAACAGCTCTCAGTTGAGACGAGACACAGTATAGTAAAAGGATAGCATCTACTTTGATATTTATTTGCAGATGATATAGTTTCACTTGATAGGGCAGACATATTGATAAGAAAAGACACTGTTTATCACTGAGGTAGAACCAAAGAGTACTAACTCTAGCTGCCATGTTTGTGTGTCACTCATGGTGGGTGAACAGTGTACCACTGGAAAATTTTGCCATGTGCCTGGCAAACTTGTGATTCAAAGTACGTTGTTGTTCGCATTTGTAACATCCAAATACAAATACAAATTATTGTTCAGATTTCAGGCTCTTAGCTGAAAAATACATGATGTTACACTATTTGCACTCCATGAGTGACAAACCAAAAGGGGGATTTATCACAGCGTTAACACAGCAATTTTGAGTCTGTATTTAGGTATAATCTCTGTCGATTTATCATTATTTATACAATAAATGGTAAGTTTGCATTGATAAAGTTATCCTTAATTGCTGAAATATTGATAATAAACCATCAATTGTTTATTATAAAAATGGAAAACTTTGACGGTTATCAAGTTTGTTGAATATAATATTATTGCATGAACGAACAGTATATGACTCATTATGCCATTGAATCATTACATATATATAATGCTATGTGGACTTGTATACCAATAATACTATAGATTGGGTGGTTTTCTGAAAAGAGGATGGTAGGGTAATGTTTCTGTGAAATATTGACTCATGAGGCAGTGGCATAGCCAGGTTTTTGGAATAGGGGAGGGGGCACACACTTGTGAATGTACTGACAAAATGACTTTATGGGCCAAGTGTTAGCTGAGCATGCGAACAATTACAATACTAAATAAATGCTTAAATGTGCCAAAATTTTGGATTGAAACAGGCGAAAGGGAAGCAACACATCGCAGATTTTGGCAAATTGAATTTGTAGTTTGGTTATTCCCTTGGACTGTTGTTACACATTCATTGCCCGGGCACCGCCTAGCTGTGATGTGCCGACAGTCCATGATTTCTGGATGGGGTACCAATCCCCCACTGGCTACACCATTGGATTAGGGGAATATATCCCTGTGCCTGTATACTAGGAACCAATATAGTTCAGAAAAAGTTAAGAAACGGAACTTATCTTGATAAATCTTGATAAAAATGAACTAATCTTAATCACAACTAGTCTTGCTATGGGAATTGCTAGGGTCAACTCAAACCTATTTCTTAACTTTTATGAAACATTCATTGACAAATTATTATGGTTGTAGTAGCTTGTAAATACATTAACCTGTCAAAGACATATTAGTGTACTTGACAGGGCTGGTTAGAAAAACCACAAAATGTGACAGTGCACTGGTAATGACCCAGCAATGATACCCCAAATGCCTCCCAGTAGACCCAATGACTGGGTCACATACTACACAGGCATATCAGATTTTACATTAAATATCATTTACTTTTATTAATACAGATCTTTGTAGGATGAAGTACTTGTATATTTACTATGGATTTCTGTTTGTTTAATTATGTGTATTTTTATTTGCTTGTTTGTCTGTTTGTTTACCTGTTTATTTTATGCTGCTTGAAAAGTAAAATGCATATTTTTTGAAAAGTACAAAGTCAGAAAAGTTAAGTTCTCTTCAGAAAGTGAAAGTAGAATATGCATATACTATACTGGCTGAAAATCACTTACATTACTGTCCCCCAAATTTACATTTGATTTAGTTAGCTTTTGTATGACCCACATGCAACTTGACTTCACTTGTAAAAATAACTATAAAACTTAAAACTGTTTACTAAATTATAGGAATGAAACTTTAATAGAAAATAATTATGAAAAAAGGTGAGAATACTGAAAGAACATTATATTTGGTTAACACCATAATTATCATACTAATTTAAATTATCTACTTTGTATGTTCTATCTGTATTAAAAAGTTAACCTGAATTAATATTTAACTTATCCATCGGTTGCAATGAATGTATTAAAAGGGATGTTTGCACATGTTAGGCCACAAAAAAATACAGGTTTGTCTCATGAGTGGTTTGAAAACAAATGCGAAATGCGATTTATTTTTTTCCATTCACGACTTTTGATTTTCGCAGAATTTTTCCGGAAAAAATGATTTTAAAATGGTTTTTTTTTAAATCACGATTTTACAAATGCGCACGAGCTTTGAGACCAACTTTTTTTTTTGCCTATAAATAGTATATTGCTGTTTATGCACTACTACTAAATCTATAAAGACAAACTTGTGTAAACCATAAAGTACTGCACAGCAGTGCACAGTTCAATCCAGCTTGACCTTTTCACCCACATACAGCATACCACAGTTTGCCAACATCTTTTGAGGTGAACCACTTTCTGGGTCAATTTACAGTTGAATTTCAAAACATACCATTGGGACCAAGAATCTTAACTTTTGTGGAATGGATCTGAACTAATTATAGTAACCTTTCAAATCACAGAGGTCTGTTTAGGAAAACTCAAGAGAAAATCCATATTAGTTCATTTTTATCAACAAAACTTCCGTTTCTTAACTTTTTCTTGACTATATTGGTTCCTAGTGATATATATATATGACCCTATGCCACTGGTGTTGGTAGTGCACTTAGGCCTGTAAATGGCGGAAGGTTGAATTTTGTTCTTTTTTTATTTCCTCCATCACATCTATTGTTATGTGGAAAAAACAATTTGTCTAATGTTAGATATTTGAAATGTTCATAATGCTCATATTTTTATTGTTGGTAAATATTTGAATGTTATTGTATTCAATATTGTATAATTCAATATACAAGTGTAAAATGTAATGTAAGGGCATGTGACTTTGTTGAATGTGAATACCATATAATTCACTGTTTATGTCATTGTTTGTTTCCCTGAATGCTTGGTTATTTTTTCATACAGCATATTATTTTCTTATTCTGTTTCACTTTTCCAACGTTTAAAATAATTAATGGTCACATTAAATTGACTGATCATTAATGAGATGAGAATTTAGTGTTTTGGTGAATTTACATGTTGTAAAATGCTAATTACAACCATTACATTACATAGAGTACCGAAGTGATGATGTCACAGAAAACTTTTTTGCATTTCAGCGTTTTGAATACCATGTATGATGTAGCGGTAGAGCATGATGAAAAACATCCACAGTCCAAATTTGGTGGGAATCGGATCATGAGGGCCCGAGATATGGCTGCATGAATACCTGATTTCAATGGGGCTAATTAGGTATTCATGCGGCCATATCTCGGGATCATATCATAATGGGATCATGATCCGATTCCCACCAAATTTGGACTGTGGATGTTTTTCATCATGTTCTACTGAAATATGGTCATGAAAATGCTGAAATGCAAAAAAGAAAATTTTATGACGTCACACTTCGGTACTCTATTTCATCATTCGTACTGCCCTGATACACAAGAAAGGAGATAATCATTCTCGTATTTATTACTATATAGCTCGTTTGTTCCGCACATTTTATGTTAAAAACATCTTAAAACCCCACTGTAGATAAAATCAAGGGGGCCAGGATTGAAAATCAATTCACTTTCTCAATGAGTGCTACCGTTGGCATGTGGTGCACATAATTACATTTGTGTATATCCAAACAGCACTGGCACGTACATGTATGAGGACAGTCAGTGGTTATTTTAATGCAAGACTGCTATAACAGGCATGGCTCTGTGTATGCATGACTGATGGCTTATACATCCCTACCTAAGGATGGAGTGCCCTCATGGACTCGTAATTCATTTACCCAATTCTAAATGCATGTTGGGGAGAACGGAAGAAGTCTGAATCTAATCTATCATGGATTCTATTATACTCTGATCAGCTCCTATAATAGGTTTGGACTCGAAACAACATGGATTGATACAGAATGGCGTACACACACCTGGGCGCAGCACCTACGCAAACTGCACTTTGCATATTGTGTGACTGACATGCACGTTTGTGAATATAAAAACCAAATAATTCTTGCCAACACTCTAGCGAATTGCCACTGCCATGGATTGAACCCAGCACCTCATGCACAGAGGCGAGTACCCTGACTACTCTCCCCCACTCTCCCTTCCCAGCCAACATACTATGTTTTCACAACGTTTGCTGATGTTGTACATGTACATAAGGTAACGTTGCAGAGTGACGTATTTACAAAGTTATTTTGACGTACCTGGACATGATTTTAAAAAGCCTTTTTGAAACATTCGGTAATGACGTGGTATTTACGTCTTAAACACGTACGAGGTTAACTTTCTGAAATTCATATGTTGTAACAACAATTGACCGGACTTAATAGGGACGTTTGAATAATACGTTCACAACTTGACGTCGAAACAACGTCATAATGACGTTATATCAATGTCCAAAAATCAACATCCGAAATAACATTGTCACAACACAAGTTCACAAATTTACGTATTTATAACATAGATGACTTCAGGCCTTATATTAAGTATTTGGCTCCTAGTCCTGTTCCCAAAGATGGCTCCTGGTCCTATAGAGGTTATCCGTGTTAGTCATGTGTGACTTCTAACAAAAGGTGCTGATTCCGTAGTATTCCTCATTCAAACCAATTCAATGCACGACTTGGAGTTACCTGCATGACTTTGGTGGGCTATTTTGAAACAGTCATGGTTGCACATGTAGGTGCTTCTTGTGAAAGTCCTAAACAAGGTATAGGAGTCGCTGATAGGATATGTAACTTATAGAACACGAATAACCTCTATTGTTGACAGTGTAAAATATTGGACACACCAGGAGGTAAAATTGGGCAACCATTGGGTAAAAAAAGCCTGGGTGCCTGCTTAATGTAAGCCTTGGATGACTTTTATACGACGTTGTAACAACGTAAAATTGTTGGTTGGGTTAAGGTGGAATTGAGGGTTAAGTTAATTTTGGACAGTTTTAGGAACTTTATCGAAAGTGGAAATAGCAGTGTCAAAGACAGATCAATTAATAATTATTATTATTACATTTATGTTCTTTATGCTGCTTGAAAATACAATTGTTGGTTGATTACCACTTATGTACTACATTACAGGTTTTTGAATTTTTAATGCAAAACATTATTTCAAACTTCTATTTAATGATTTAATGCATGTATGGTAGTTTAATGTTGAACTTGCTGACTTTCATGTTACAAAGTAACCTTGCCAATTTAATTAATATCATTTTGTTTTATATTACAAAACATTCTAACTTTGTAAAAATATGTGTAATTTTTATTAATATCTATGACATTATCAGTAAATAGAAATAAAATATGCGAATAATATGCAAAGATGGTAGCATTGTTTTGTTGTTAGCAGGGGCTTAGCCAGCGTTCTTGGTGGGGGGGGGGGCAAAATAAAATTCCAAAGACAAAAATATTTCCCGGTTGCATCTTTTATCGGTGTGATAATACATACATGGTATAGCAAAGTAAAGTATACAGTTTGAAAAATGTCAGCAGATTAAAAAACAGGCATAGTTGATAGGTGAATGAACATCTTGCCCTCCCATAACTGTAAAATCAATGGTGTGTGACTATTAATAAGGACTCAGTGGCTAATTTTGTGAGCCGAGTAAAAAATGCAGTTGCGCAAAGTCAATTAAAATCAAAGCAACATGAAAATCACATGTTTAACTTCTTTCTTTAAAGTAATTGACAATCTTAATAATAATAATAATAATAATGACGATTTGATATAGCGCCCTGCCTTTCGACGCTCAATGGCGCTTGACACAACAAGTTCAAAAGATCTGAGAAAAGTATATCAACATGGTGACACAGTTCATAAGAAAAACAGTCACAGTGACTAAAAGAGTCACTCTTTGAATGCCTCATTGTACAGATAGGTCTAGTGCAGATTTTAAAGTTGTGATATTGCCACATGTTCTGCTACAGGCAGTGTGTTCCATAGTTTAGGTGCACCAACTTCGAAGGATCTATCTCCCCATAGGGTTCTTGTGCGAAGCTCCAGCAGGCGTCCACT
This sequence comes from Amphiura filiformis, assembly GCF_039555335.1. NCBI lineage: Eukaryota > Metazoa > Echinodermata > Ophiuroidea > Amphilepidida > Amphiuridae > Amphiura > Amphiura filiformis. The sequence goes on from NC_092635.1 coordinate 9,440,435, forward strand.
GTCCGCTGATCTCAATCCAGCTTTATCCGGAGTGAAAGCATCAACTAGATCACTCAAGTAGAGAGGTGCCTGACCATGGATGCATTGGAACAAGATCAAACAAACAAACAAGTCTTCCACATGGCCACCATTTATATGTGCCATGCCTTGGGATGTCAACTTGTGCAATTGTGTCTCTGAAATTCATCAAGGTATGAAGCCGGAGGACTTGTAAAAGCCTTTGATTTCTGATAGCCCCACAAGAATAAATCCAGGGTGGGAGATCTGGATATCTTAGGAGCCGTTTCACTTGGTGCTTCAAAACAATCACACGATTGCCACAAACAATATTCTACAAGGCGTCCCGTCACGTGCTGTTAAGAAAGTGGTGAATCAGTGATTTTCATGTTATGTTCATTTCTTCATTTTCTACACGGCTCAAAAAATGGCCACTGAATGACTTAATGGTCACAAGCCAATGTGGAAGGACAAGATGTCGATTCGTTTGACCAAATACCTCATACTTTTTTATCTAGTGCCATTTTTCAAACTGTATACCTTATTTTGATACACCCTGTACACCGGTTTTTGTTTTCGTTTTTTAGGGGTTTCTTTTGAGAGACTATACAAGTAAAGCCAACCTTCTAAAAAAATTATCTGGAAAATCACAATTTGGTACTATTTTGGCCTATGATCGGTGCACTTAAGGGGAGGGAAACGGGCTCCTTGTCCCTTTTTGTTTCCTTAGCCTTGCCAATTTTCTCTTTCATTTTTTTGTCAGGGAGGCACAGGGCTCCTTGCCCATTTTCTTTTCCTTTGCCTTCTCTTTCATTTTGGTCGATGTCAGAAGACACTTTTCTCCTTCATTTTTTTAACGCTACTGGTAGTGTTAGTGATTTGTATGATTATGTAATTAATAATAATGGATGGTCGATGCTAGTGATGGCAGTTAGTCTTAAAGGGGAAATGGCAGAGTATATCACGTCCCTGCCGCAGTTCCCTGGTTCAGTTTGTTCGCCCGAAGGGTCATTTGTCCGAGAACAAAACAAAAGGGTTGTTAATTATGAACCCTACTCCGTATTCCGTACCCAAACCAAAGAAGACACTTTTCAGGAAATGTCCTGGTTTCAGGAAATTTTACTCGGATGATCCTGTATCAATGTAGTAGACAAAAGTAAATTTTTTTAGGATTTCTTTTTTGACATTTCAGGATTTTTTGACAACACTCGGACTGACTCCCTAACCTATAACTTAAACCTTAAGCCTTATCCCATCAACACTGACCGTAACCCCGATTATATGATTAACTCTAATCTTAACCCTAACATTAAACCCTATTAATCTTAACCCTAGCATGCCCTGAAACCCTTACCTAAATGACCTCGGACTAATAAGCTTTAATCATAACCCTAACATATGAAACCCTAACTTTACCCAAATAACCTCGGACTAATGGGCTTTATAAATCCTACCCTAACATGCCATGAAACCCTACGTTACCTAAATGACCTCGTACTAATAGGCTTTATAAATATTAATCCTAACCCTAACATGCCATGAAACCCTAATTTACCCAAATGACCTCGTACTAATAGGCTTTATAAATCCTAACCCTAACGTGCCATGAAACCCTAACTTTGCCCAAATGACCTCGTGCTAATAGGCTTTATAAATCCTAACCCTAACATGCCATGAAACCCTAACTTTACCAAATGACCTTCGACGGTATTAATGGACTTTATAAATCCTAACCCAAACATACCATGAAACCCTAACTTTACCCAAATGACTAATGGGCTGAGTATAAATCCTAACCCAAACATACCATGAAACCCTAACTTTACCCAAATAACCTCGTACTATAATGGGCTGTATAAATCATAACAATAACGTGCCATGAAACCATAGCTTTACCCAAATGACCTCCGACGGTACTAATAGGCTTTATAAATCCGAACATGCCATGAAACCCTAACTTTACCCAAATGACCTCGTACTAATGTGTTTTATAAATCCTAACCCTAACATGCCATGAAACCCTAATTTACCTAAATGACCTCGTACTAATAGGCTTTATAAATCCTAACCCTAACATGCCATGAAACCCTAATTTACCTGAATGACCTCGTACTAATGGGCTTTATTAATCCTAACCCTAACGAGTCATGAAACCCAAAAAGTTACAACAATTGTGATAATAACAACTTTTTGTCAAGTTTGTCCCATTTATCCCGAAAACATTACACCATTTTGGTCTAAAAATATTATTTTAATAATTATGTATCATTATTAACGGGTGGTGCAAATCATGTGTACCCCGAGGTGCATTATACAGAGGGGCCCATTTTGGCACGGTCGCAGAGGGGAAGCTATTTTTGCAGGTCATAATGAGGCTTTTGGGCACCGTTTCTATATTACTCCATAAATTAGACGATAGGAAAACGTTAGGGGCGTGTTCAAATACGGTATGCAAAATGTCCTGCTCGCTAAGATCGCATTAGGTCTATACGATGACACAATTTAAGGTTTTAGTTCCCCAAAATCTTACCGTGGAAAGGGGGGATGTTGTTTGACACGAAAAAAAATTGCCCTGACCCCAACTTTCTACCCCCCACTCCTTGAAGTCTAATGGTGCTTTCCATAAAAAGTTATTTAGGAGAACATTCCTTGTTTATTTCATTTTTGTATATTATTTTATTTTAAATAGGCTTGTGATAGTAGTTGCAAAAAAAAATCAAATACTTTGGCCTACAGCAGAATGTATGCATGGGAGAGTGGTATTTCCTGTAAAATCACACAAGTGGAAAAATAAACTGAGGGGGCACCCGGATTTGAACCAGAGACCTCTCGATCTGCAGTCGAATGCTCTACCACTGAGCTATACCCCCAATACAATATTCTCAACGTGCACTTAATCGATAGTTCTTGCTTTTAGAACAGAACGCAACAACAAAATCTCTTAAAAGGGCCGCCTCCTGTTCACAACAATTGTGATAATAACAACTTTTTGTCAAGTTTGTCCCATTTATCCCGAAAACATTGCACGCTTTTGGTCTAAAAATATTATTTTAATAATTATTTATCATTATTAACGGGTGGTGCAAATCATGTGTACCCCGAGGTGCAATTATACAGAGGGGCCCATTTTGGCACGGTCGAAAGAGGGGACGGCTATTTTTGCAGGTCAGCATGAGGCTTTTGGGCACCGTTTCTATATTACTCCCTAAATTAGACGATAGGAAAACTTTAGGAGCGTGTTCAAATACGGTATGCAAAATATCCTGCTCACTACGATCGCATTAGGTCCATAGACGAATCCAACGAGCCAAGTCATGGTCAGGATTTGGTCGGCCATCTTTGGGTAGCCGCTAGCACCAACCTCAATGGTGTTTTGAGCGCCCCATTGTGCAAATAAAAGCCGCCTAACACCTAGAGAAGATGCAAGGACGAGGAGGGTTAATAGAATAATATATACAATAGAGATAATTCCGCAGGTAATCCTTTTGTTCGCAAGTACATCCATTTGTAGCGTTTGATATGGTGTAGTTCATGGAGCTATTATAAGATGGAGAGGAAATAGATTACGTAACGCATTGAAACCTTGTGCCGATTTGAAATCTGACAAGCTATTCATCGAAAGGTACCTTTTGTTTGGGACAAAGGGCTTCCACCATGAAATCGGTAAGCTGACCCGACAGTGTATTAACGCTTTACCTAGGAGGCTACTGTCAATAAGTGATCAAATGCAAGTCGCGTGAAAGCGCTTAACGGAATGAAAAGTACCTATTGTTATACATAAACCCAAGGGTGTGATTGAGTAGCCGTAAGCACAAAAGGCACACATTAGCCACTAATGCATAGTTCGTTGTCACCCCACTGACATTAGGTGCTTCATTTAAATAAATTGAATGCGCCTGCTGAATGATTACACATCATGGCTGCCATGTCTATAATGGTATTAAATAGCTACGTCCCGGGAGCTACGTATACATGTAACATATAATAAGTATACCGGTATAGGCCTATATAAAAGTTGTTTTACAAATTGAGATTTTATTCTATTTTATTTTATTTTAAGAAGGAGAATGTCATAATCAGTGGCGTACTGGAGGGGGGGGCAGGTCTTCTGTGAGAGGTCTTGGGAGGGATGAGGTTGAAGGAGGGATATGAAGAATGAGAGGGACTGGAGGAAGAGAGAAAGAGGAAGAAATAAAGAGAAATAAATAAATAGACGGAAATAAATAAAAAGGTATGGAAAATGATAGGAATGAGAGGGGACAAAACGTAAGAGGGGATGGAGAAGGGAAGGGAGATAAGAAGAGGGAGTGATACTTTAGCAAGTACTGAGAAAGGAAAAGAATTGAATGACAAATAAATGTAGGCCTTATAATAATTATTATAGAAACTAAACACAGCCCCCCCGCCCACAAACACACACACACACACAGGCCTAACACTAACAGCACTATAGGCAGCCATTCGATGATGCCAATGCCTTTTATGCGTTACGTATTTAAAACGCCTAGTCAGATGTATTTTACACCTGCCAAGCACAAGTCACCCAATTTGGAAATTGGACGTTGAATGTACACTCTCATGAATATTGATTGGCAACATTTTCCAATATGTCAGCGCTCAAATCGGACACAATAGAACAATAGACCATTCAGTGCGTTGGTGTAGTTAGTCACAACGCACTGACGAGTCTATTGTTCTATTGTGTCCGATTTGAGCGCTGACATGACATTGGAAAATGTTGCCAATCAATATTAATGAAGTCGTGCGATCGACACCTACAACTGTTCAATTGGGTGACTTTATTGTTAGGTGCTTTTATTCATACATTGGGCGTATCGAGCTGTATCGGTTGGTCCGCAATTATATTTAATATAGTATTATAGGCCTACAAGTATGATTTGCTTTGCTTTATTGATTAATTCAGAAATAGTATGGCTATGCATCTCGAGTTATCAGCAAATATATCACATTTGAGGTCCAGGGTAGACTCCTATAATACGCGATGCTCATGTAAAATACTATGGTAGGCCTATACATAATAAAACACCATGTGGACCGCGGCTAATGTCCTTACAAATACTACAGTAGGAATGATATCATAATTACTTCAAATCCTTATATGTAGACCTATTGGCAAACAATGTAGACAACTTACTTGTGAAGATTCTTATATCCGCCACACAGAGCGCACACTTTGCCTATGCTGCTGAACTGTCCGTAGCAAAATGGTAGAGCAAAGCGTGTTCACTGAGTATAATCAAATGAGCGCCCAAACCAATTTGGGCGCTGCAATAGGTTTGTATTGTAGGTGAACCTCTGTTTTGTGTGCATGCGACAACTCACGCACACCCTTGGGATGGACTAGTACAAAAGGTACCTCTCGTTCGTATAGGCGCTTTTACGTGACTTTCGTTTCATCACTTATTGACAGTAGCCTGCCTATTATAGCGTTAATACGCTGGTCAGGTCAGTTACCGATTTAATGGCGGAAGCCCTTTGTCTCGAACAAAAGGTACCTCTCGATGAATAGCGTGTCGGGAACTCCAATTGGCACAAAGGAACAATAAGCGTTACATAATCTATTTCCTCTCCTTCCTATATAAACTCCTTGGTTAGTCCGATTATTATGTCACTTCAACAGCGAATAGACCATGTAGAAGCTGTGTGTTTTGCCGAAGGGAACTATAGGGCCTATTGTGTTGTAAACTTTAATCATTCTTTTGTCTACTTGTGTTGTCGCGGAAGGTGTAAAACGGGTGATGGAATGCAGTTTAAAATTTCCGCCAAGGCCGAATCATTTCACATTTTGGGTGCATTGTAGCCGACGGCTACCCAACTAAAGGCTGCTAGTCAGGTGTAGGAATGCGTGGATTTGGATTCGTCTATACGAGCCAAGTCATGGTCAGGATTTGGTCGGACATCTTTGGGTAGCCGCTAGCACCAACCTGGTGTTTTGAGCGTTCAATTGTGCAAATAAAAGCCGCCTAACACCTATAGAAGATGCAAGGACGAGGGGGGTTAATAGAATAATATATACAATATAGATAATTCCCCAGGTAATCCCGTCGCATCTATTCATACATAGTCCTTTTGTTCGCAAGTATATCAATGCATAGATACCGCGTGTAGTTAATCCGATTATTATATCACTTCAACAGAGAATATAGAAGCTGTGTGTTTTGACAAAGGGAACTGTATTGTTTATTCATTCTTTTGTCCACCTGTGTTTTCGCGGAAGGTGTAAAACGAGCGAAGATCAAAATCGATTTTATGTATTGTGTATGTATCATAGGACGCTCGTATTAATTGTCTCTATGCGCTTGAGAATTCAACAATATAAATAATGGTAGCTCTATTATAATACACATTAATGTTTTAAGCAGATAAAATTCCAAAATATAATACGTTTTCTGCCTTTGCTTGTCACGTGGTAGGCCTATGTTGAAGTTGCGATTATATTTTTAAATAAGTTTCAGCTGAATAACAAGAAGACAAGTGGCCTAGTGGTCTAAGGCGCTAGGCTCATAGAGTACTAAGCGTTGCGCCGTGAGTTCGAACCCGCCTCTGCCAAACTTTAAAAGAAGTAAATTAAAATTTGACTTTTTTAATTTCATATTTGGGAAATGTGACTGGGAGAATTTATGTATGGTGTGGAGTGGTGTGATAGGGCATGTACTTTAACTGGCCGGCGCGGTCCGGTGACTAAGTCTTTATTGGGCGTTTTATCGGCAGTCAACGAGTAATGGAATGCAGTTTAAAATTTCCGCCAAGGCCGAATCATTTCACATTTTGGGTGCATTGTAGCCGGCGGCTACCCAACTAAAGGCTGCTAGTCAGGTGTAGGAATGCGTGGATTTGGATTCCTCTATATGATAACACAATTTAAGGTTTTAGTTCCCCAAAATCTTACCGTGGAAAGGGGGATGTTGTTTGACACAAAAAAAAATTGCCCCGACCCCAATTTTCTTACCCCCCCCCCCCTCCTCCTTGAAGTCTAATGGTGCTTCCCATAAAAAGTTATTTAGGAGAACATTCCTTGTTTATTTCATTTTTGTATATTATTTTATTTTAAATAGGCTTGTGATAGTAGTTGCAAAAAAAAAATCAAATAATTTGGCCTACAGCAGAATGCATGGGAGAGTGGTATTTCCTGTAAAACCACACAAGTGGAAAAATAAACTGAGGGGGCACCCGGATTTGAACCAGGGACCTCTCGATCTGCAGTCGAATGCTCTACCACTGAGCTATACCCCCAATACAGTATACTCAACGAGCAATTAATCGATAGTTCTTGCTTTTAGAACAGAAAGCAACAACAAAATCCCTTAAAAAGGATGACTCCTGTTCACACGCGAGCCATCATGCAGTTATTGTTAACTACATGCATGCACACAACACAGGGCCACTCACAATAGGCAATTGAACCCTACTGGTAGCGCTGTGTTGTAGCTATTGGGGATGAACTAGTTAGTATCATATATCAAAAAGTGTAAAAGCTATGATTTTAGTACTTTCTCTATGTTTCAATTACTTATTCTTTTCCAAATATCTGAATCTTCAACCCGGTACAAGCTTTAATAACGGTGGAACATACATTTTTATTAAAAAGAAATCCTACCATCTATCCAAACTCGCCGTGTTATTCCAATGCACATTTTACTTCACCGGACAGCCATTTTTTGATCGTATTTTGAAGATTGGTGTCATAAAACCGTCATAGGTATAAGTAATTTAGTACTTTCTGTTAATCAATTATGGCTTATTCTCTACATGTCAATCTTTAAATATTTGGCATAGTCTTATAATAACGGTGGTCCACCTTGATGAGTAAATGACAGCAAACAGCTGCAAACCAGTGAAAAATATCCCAAAACTCGGTCAGTGGAGCTCCGCTCGTACATGTCAATAGAGTCATTATCGATTGGATTAGTCGTCCGTAGCGGACAATTCGGTCGCTCATTGGATCAATATTATCAGGTGGTTATAAATTTGCATTGGACAATAGATTACTATATAATGGTTTAGTACTGCATATATCGGTTGAATCTTCAATAAGCGGGTTTATGGCTGGAAAGGTCACGGTGAATTCGCCGTGGACGTAAGTGCACTATGCACATGTCTTTTGTTCATAGTTTAATCTTTCTTTACTGAGGTCCTCATACAATTATAAAACAAAATAATGCAGTATATAGTACACGAAAGCGATTAAATATTTTAAAAAATGCAATGAAAATCAGGAATTCATACTTACATACTTCATTCTTAAACACGTAGGCCTAATCGCTTAGAACCAAATGGAGGCGCATATCAACAGCGGGACTGATCGATTTCAAGCCCAGCTGGGTAATCATGAAAAATGTAAGATTTAATTTAATTTGATTAAAATTTGGTATAGGCCTACTTACGCTATTTTTATTTGAATTGAAGTGTTTAAGTATGAGAATAAATGTATTGTTTTTAGCCGCTGTCGTGCATATCTATTGTCTCATAACACGGGCGACATCATTGTTTTCAAAAAACAACTGGGCTTCGCAGAATGTCCTGCATGGGAGAAGGGTGTTTCCTGCAAATTGAACATTAAAAAACCTACACAAGTGAAAAAATTAACTGAGGGGGCACCCGGATTTGAACCAGGGACCTCTCGATCTGCAGTCGAATGCTCTACCACTGAGCTATACCCCAATACAATATATTCAACGTGCACTTCTACTAGTATATGATAGTTCTTGCTTTTAAAACAGAAAGCAAATCCCTTTAAAGGGATGACTCCTGTTCACACGTGAGCACATGTTTCTTTGTTAATTTAATCCTTTTTTATTGTGGTCCTTATTCAGAAAGAGCGTGCTTGGAGGGGGCACATCATCAATTTTTTTGTAAGGAACACTTGAGGTTTTGACTTTTAAAACCTACATTTTGGTCAAAAATCGTGCTTGGAAAGGTCGTTTTCAAAATTTACCACATTTGTCTTGCTATAAACATTGAATTGCGTTATCTGTTGACCTAATTATGAATAAAAGTGTTTTTAGGGGGATGTGTTAGCTTTCGTTCGATATAAAAAAATTCTGATTGGATGAAGGGAACGCTTGAGGTTTTTAGACAAACCAATCACAGAGGCCTATTTTCCAGCTAGAATCTCACACAGCTCTATGATGCTACGCACTCAACCGTAGTGTAATGAAAGATATAATTATGTAATGGAGACAAAATAAATAAATTAATAAATTTCAGATTTTCTATAGCACCTTTTCCCAGATCTCGGGGGATGACTCCTGTTCACACGCGAGTACATGTCTCTTTGTTAGTTTAATCTTTTTTTATTCCTTATACAGAAAGAGCGTTGAGGGTGCATGCACGTCATCAATTTTTTGGTGGGTATGTTCTCCCAGAATTCGGAGATGGTGGATATTTGGATCTGACAGTGTACATAGTGGGGCTACCGTCATTCAGAAGACCCGTTTCTCAGAAGGCTCACTATTCCGAAAACCCGTCACCCAGATGGTCCGCTATTCAGAATTCTGATTTTCGGGCTTGTTTTCTTTCATTTAAAATGACCCGCTGTAACCAGAAGACCCGTTAATCAGAAGGCTGGTAAGTTGAACGGGCCCTTTGCAGAATCGAATCACACCCTCTATTCAGACAACCCGCCACTCAGAAAACCCAGTTCTCATGGTTAGGGCTAGGGTTGGTTAGGGCTCTCAAAAGAAAAAGTGGGGAAAAGGAGTGAAAGAGTGAGGACAACCCCTTTTTGAGTGGAATTTTTTAACTCTAAAAGGATTGAAAATATATAGAAATCTGTATACTCTCAAAAGAGTGAATATTGCCTTAAGAAAATGTACTTTCTTTCATTTTCCGATTGTTTTCCACTCAAAAACGGGTTGTCCTTCGTTCAACTTCTTGAAAATAATCACTTTTAAAACTGGACCTTCGTCTATTCAATTGCTTGTAACTTTACTTCTTGAGGTCGCATTGGATTCAATGTGGTGTCATAATGTGCAGGATTAGATAGTGCATCTATTAAAAAACAAATTTACCCCAATATTGTTCAGTTTTGAAATTGTGATTATTTTTCCAAGTGTAAGGATACTTTATTGGCGCAGTATAGATTAAGGGCCTTTCTTGACTTTATGGTTGAAAATCGCCTAAAAACAGAAATGTGAAGAATGTGCAATTTAGGGGTCTTTTTAGAGCTGTCATTATCAAAATCAGAGGGATTTCAGCGCTGTTTTGACCAAATTCAGGGGTCTTCCGGAGCTGCGCAGTTTTTTTGAGGGCGTTCTCCTCCGCAAATGTTTTAATATGGCTTTAATACATCAATATAGCACTTACCAAAAACGCTATTAGAAAAAGACGAGAACGTGGGGCCTCTACATTTACGTCAATAATCTGATAATTATTCTTGAAGAGGCTCATTTTAGGTTTGTAGAAACTCATAATACACTGTCATCTTGTCAAAACCAGGTCAGTAAATAACATTTGGTTTTGAGAAGATGAAAGTATATTATGAATCTCAGAAGTTGGGTAAATGGAAAACAGTGTGCAAAAGAATTAAGGTACCAGTTATGTTCACCCCTGTATATCCTAAACAAAGACAACTATGTCAAAATTTAAGCAACAGCCAATAGCTGTAGGCCTACCCCTTAGCTCAGATTGTAGACCTCATTTGTTGAAATTGGTTGAGAATTAACCCAAGGAAGAAAACGAAATACACTTTTTCGTTTTAATTCTTTTGCGCCCTGAAACTGACTAAAATGCACCTCGGATGTAGCACTCCCAATTCAGCGGACAACAATATAAAAGAACAAAGGAACACTACTTGTTTGAACAAAATGTGACATTTTCACAATTTTTAATTTTATCTCTCGTTTGAGTTGTAATGTCTTCACAAAACAAAAAGCAAATAATCTTATTATATAAATCACAAATAGTAAATAAGAACAAAAAGCAAACACAAATGAAATCAAATAATTTAAGTATCGAAATCATGTATAAAACATCACATAACCTTAAATCTATAATGTTTACACACGTTTGTGCTTTCCGTGACCAGCACCATTAACATCAAGATCCAATTCTTCCAATGTATCCGGCATTATGGTATCACAGCATATAATTAATTAATCATTCCTTCCCATCATACCAGTGAGTCAGTCTTAAGACCAGCATATAACAAATGTGTAATTTCCTAAATTGAGTGCAACTCTTTTGACTTTGAGGTAATTACCCAGCAAACACAAAACGTTTTCGACATCATTCGCAAAAGGTTATAAAAGGATGTCAGAAAACGTTTAAATGTCGGGTTATATAAAGGGTACATGAATGGTATAAAACGTGTTCATAACATTAAATAACATTTGTTGGTAATTTACTGCACAGCAAACACAAATGTTTTACAGAAAACATTTAAATGTCGGGTTATATAAAGGGTATAAAAACGTTTTAATAACATTCCAAAAACATTTTTGAAAACTTGGTACAAATCATTCTAAACAGAATGTTATTTTGGAGTTGAAAAAATATTTTGCAAAACATGTTTGCCCAAAATATTTACAATAACGTTTTTAAAATGTTTTCACGACCTTTATATAACCCGACATTTAAATGTTATTAAAACGTTTTGTAAAAAAACATTTTAAGAACATTTCTGTGTTTGCTAGGTTCAAATATTTTACCATAATGTTATTTAAGTGTTGACAAAATATTTGGCCAAAAATGTTTGCAAAAATAGTTTACAATGACATTTCGAAAACATTTTAAAAATATTGTTGTAGTGTGTTTTCATACAAAACGTTTCAAACGATTTCATGACCTTTATATAACCCGACATTTTAATGTTATTAAAACGTTTTTACCTAAACCAAAACCCAAAATATAACTTATTAATTTAAAACGTTTTAAAAACGTTTTTGTGTTTGCTGGGTAACAGTATATAAGACCCTAAAAAAATGACAAGTCGACCTTCGAATTCGCCTTGCATATTTGCATTAATGTGTTTTACCCAAATCTATGGTTTTACATTGTATTATAGATTTTGCTTCGTTTTTGCTTTGAATTTTTGAGGAATGTGTATTGGGCAAATATTCGCATATCATTTCAGTCCCTGCACGTCTTACTCTTGTTTAATATATACATAAATAATCGACGAGTGCTCATAATATGTAGTTTTATGCACGATCGTGACGATCCTGCTCTAAACAATAAGGCCCTGTTTATACGAGCTATTTTGAATTTTTGACAACCGGTTACATAGTCTATTCTTTTTTCAGTATTTCCGACATAGTAAATACTATCTTTAGCCTTATGTTGTTTTCATTATAGGCATTCACATTGTGGAATCTTTATGCTCTTGTTAAGAGTACGACAAGGTATGGTATAAAGGTATGGTCTCCATCCTGGGAGGTTTTGAAACTAATTTTAACACTGAAAATGCATCACATTGAAAAACATTTTGTACATCAATATCAAACTTACTTATCACTTTATATATGCCCACCTTCCTCAGTTCGCAGGCGAATTGCATTTCTTTTGCGTCTTTTAAATGTTTGTACATACATAACATTATGTATACTTATTTACACGTTTATTTCGTTTTTCTAATACTACAGTTTATATTAACCTGAGACTTAATACAAGGTGAATAAAACATTTCTTTGTGCACCTTTTTGAAATGTTTCTATTTCAAGGCAATTTCAAGGCAAGATAACTTACAGTACTGACACAAATAACATATCCTTATATAATCGGTAGAAACAAAATGTCATGATAGTGAACACATCATGGTCTTGAGTAAATTTTTACATCATTTGTCAATGAGGTTAATAATGTGTACATACTGGTGTAGGTAGGTTAGGTTATCGGAAGTTTTGAAATAAAAAAGCAACAGCACCAAGTTGCTACATTATGACGCATCAGGCGAGCTGGACTACATTGTACAATCAAGGAAAATGTTGGGCACACTAAATGTAAATCGCCACCAGTCGATCCCCCAATTCAATGTTGACGAAAGCACTTTGGCATTTGGCTCTCCAACATTGATTGAAGGGGACAGAGGGCAGGATTTTACTTCTCAACTCGATTTTGTATCACTACAAGATTCTTATTGTGGCCGCCTGCACAGGTACACCGTCGCCAAAGTATCTGACTGGTGCACACAAAGTACTTAGTAGTACCAATGCTGCAACTGCACAGGACCCATTAATGGCAGTATCTGCACTGGTACTCCCCTGGTATACTGCACAGTATGTCGACGGTGTACCTGTGCAGGCGGCCCAATAGGAATCTTGTAGAGTACTTACTTGTGAGTTATACTATATCACTGAACGTGCAGAGAGTTCCAACATTTTCAAAGCGTATATCAACTAGTTTTTTCTTTGATTGTAGCTTGTTTCAAGAATCAGCAAAGAGTACACAATATGCTGCATTTAAAAATGACATTCCTCTACCATTGATCTATAATTGTACAGGATATTTATTTGTTTATAAACATAGAAGGCTATTAACATGTTTGACTAATGTTTTTCTTTCATAATTAAAAGAACATTAATTTTGTTTTCTCCAATTCACTTTTTTTGTACATCATTTCTTTACATGGAATGTTTAAAAGTATTTTATAACATTATTACAACTGGTCAACAGAATAATGTACAGCTACAACTTACAAGAATTATACTTACAAGTACCAAAAATAACTTTCTTCAAATGCTTGATCATGCAATACCACACGATATGTTTGAAAGTTGGTAAAACATCGCTATAAATTATGTACAACTGTACATACACGTAAATGTTACAGATCAGTCTTGAAAAAGATTAGAAATGTGAATACTTTTTATTACAGTGTATTTTGTAATGTGAACACCTTTGGACACCTATATCGTCTTCTTGATGCTTGCAGTGAATAATACACCAATTTGGCACAGCCAAAGAAGCCATATCATTAACTATATTTCTTGTCTTAACTTTGAGTTTTCAAGATATTCATGTCCATTTGCACTTACGCCATTGTACGCCTGAGTTGACTGACCTTGCATATGTTGGTAGCTTCCCGGCATCGATGCATGTGCCTGGGCTGGCTGGATAAAGTCACCATAGTATGGAAAATCTGGCATCGCCACTTGATGATGTTGATTCTGTGGCATATAACCTGGATAGTGGTAGGTGGGCGACACATTCATAGCACTATCTCCAGATGTCTGAAGGCTTTCGCTCATTCCTGAAGAATTGATCAGCGGTGAAGAACCTCCTGAACTGATTGGGGAGACTCGTTGTCGTTTACAAGCATTTTCTGATGTACCGTCGTCACTTGAACAATTGGATGTAGGGGTATCTAACCAAATACTACCGACTTGCTGATCTCCATTCTTGCTTATCATGCTATGATCTGAATGCGGAGGCAAGTGCATCGGGGGCGTACCTTGCGGAGAATAGGAAATACCGTTGTTCATCATCATTCCGTTGGTACCGTCGTCATTATTGCCATTCTGGTAATAGTACGAGCTCGGTGATTGGTTGCCATTGAGTGGTGACGAACTTTGTGCAGGATGGATGGCAATGGGTCTAATGAAATTGTCTCCATTTGGTGGTGTGAGTCTCTCAATATTGTGCCCGTTTGGTAGATGGTTTTGATGATGTGCTGGAACAATGTCTCTACCACCGTTCAGAAGCGGTGGATGTCCTCCTAGTGTAGGATTAAAAGGAGGTAGTTGGCTTGGATGTCTCATATCAGCGCCTCTTACTGGAATTGGTCCGCAACCATTCATCATGACACTTGGTGGGTGTCTGGTCTGATTCACCAACATTCGGTCTCGGGCTGAAAGACTGAAAAAGACAACAAAACGCTGATCAATAGAAGCCTGACTTTTATTTTGGGAGACTCAAATATGTTCAAACTGAGAAGCATACTCGAATTCTTACCTTGTATATTGAAAACTGAAAATACTTAATTCTGCCATAATCTACAATAACATTTTGGGTTTTACTACATTAACATCGTTGATTGTTTGCTTACTTGATGTATTTGATCACTTGCTTGCTTACATTGATTAACTATAATAATTGATTGGTTGACTGACTGATAGGTTGGTTGATTGATTGATTGATTGATTAAGAGATACATATTTACAGACCAGGAATTCACCCCGGGAATTCACCTGGTTATATAACATTACAATGAAAGTATGCGGAAGCAGTTTCTTTACTTACTTGTCGTAGTTATCACGGAAGCCTTTGGCAAATGGGTTATGATCTATCTTGAGTTGTGTTATCTGCAATGATTGAAAAAAAACGGAAATTGGTGAAACTGTGAAAATGTGGCGCCTGGCGCCCATATAGACATGTATCATTATCATGGCAAGTTTATTCATATTATTTGTGACTTTGCCCAGGTAGGGACAATCTTTGGTAGCCCGTAACTTCATAAGTTACATGTTTGCGCTTCCTTGCATTTCACAAAATAAATTACGAGAATCACAGATATGTTGCAATACTAATTCATTGAAAAGTCATGTAGATGGGTCTTAACCCAGCAAAACACTATATTTGTAAAATGTTCGGTTTTATGAAGGGTATACATACATGTACAATGTACATGGTATACATCGATTTAATAATATTCCGAAAACATGTTTGAGAACTTGTTGCAAAACATTCTAACATAATGTTATTAAGTAAGTGCTGACAGAATTTTTGCAAAGATGTTTGCCAAAAAATACGTGTAATTTTACACGAAATTAGGGTTAGGGTTAAGGTTAAGATTAGGGTTAGTATTAGGATTAGGCTTAGGATTGGGGTTAGCATTAGGGTTATGATTAGGATTAGGCTTAGGGTTAGAATTAGCTTACACGAAATAAGTACATGAAGGATCGACCAAAAAATAGTTTCCAACAACATTCTGACTTAATTTTTTATGTTGTAGTGTATTTCATATAAAACGTTATAAAAATGTTTTCATATCCTTTATAAACCCCAGCATTTTAATATCATTAAAACGTTTGGACCAAAACAAATAATCGTGAGAGGCTATAACCATGATAACATGTTTATTACTTTTTAAAAACAGTTTTGTGTTTGCTGGAAAGTTAATGTGGTCACACACACGTGTGGTCACAGAACCACACGACTATAGACCACTTAACATGTGACGTCATTGCCCGGCAGTATGCGCACGCATTATGGTACTTTCCATTGTTCTTTGCCCTGCAGTGTGCGTGCGCATCGTAGTATGCTCAGGCATGTGTATTTTAAATCTCCCACCACATTTCATATGGTAGGCCTACAAGAAAGCCATTGAACAGTGAAGCGGTTCGTTCGGGCATATCGACAGACCAATCCCTCACCTTTGTTGATAAACAATTATGTAAAGTGGTCTATAAAGTAGGCTACATGATTTACCCCCTGTGTAGCAGAATGCCCCTTATTTCTCAATCTCAGAGTATGTTTATTTGTTTATTCGTTTCTTTTGTTTGTTTATAGAACTGAAATAATAGTAGGTTATACAAAGCTATGGAGATTATCATTCATTATCAACCGATTTTGTATAATATTATGCCATCATTAGGCCGCCGTTAATTAAACCAGAACGTATTAATTAACTAGAGCGGATCTTGGCTTTCGCGGTTCTCAGCTTTCGCGGTTCTCGGCTTTTGCTGTTCTTAGTTGATATTGGTGTTAGATGGAGAGTGGTATTGTTTGAAAAACCTGTGGTCAAACTTATGCCAATTGTTTGTTACGAATTGGTATCAAGCTATATAATTAAAGCTAATTTGAAACAAATTGTTTTAATTTCAAACTTCCAATATATATAGCTTCCAATAAATGGCCATCATTCTTTTGTTTAAGCCTGTGTTTACTTCAATCATTTTCAATTTATTCAACTTACATCCGTATTCTGGTAAGCTGTGACAGCGACAAACTGTGTTTCCTGGAAGCTGTGTGTCTGTAGCGTTCTTCTCTCAGTTAGCTCTAAAACATGAATACGTGGTTGGTACTGATGCATGGAATGTAAGATGACCTGTAAAAATGAACAAACATAAATAACAATTAAAAATCTCTGTAAAAAATACATCATTTGTATGCTAAACATCATAACGAAAAAACCGCTTTGTTTATTTCTTGAAAGGTAAATAATAAGTAATAGTGAAATAAATAATGAGTGAATGAGCAAGTAAGTAAGTAAGTAGGCCTATAGGTAAATCAATTAACATGGTATAAAACAAAACATATTTCATTGGGTAAAAATTGTCCGCCTTTTAACAGTGTAAGTAGGTAAATTTTATTAAAGATTATAATTCTACTTACATGGCCATTGTCTTTGCCCTTGTTGTTTGTTAATTTCAGTTTGCTGAATACTATGTCTTGCTTCATCCAATGGTCACCAGTGTTGGGCGAGTCAGGATGTAAGTAGATGTTTGTTGCTGTAAAACAAGTCAATCAATCAAGTAATTAATCAATCATTCACTTAATCAATTAAATGGGTAAGTCACTCTGTCATCCTTACTTATCGAATTATTAAGCAATTCACACCTTAAATGATATGGACATGAACCATGAATAGATATTCTATAGCACAATATAACTTATGTGCGGACTGCAGTTCGAAACTTTCGGTGAGAGTTAGACACCAAAAAGGGGGTCTTTCAGTGAGATGGCCCAAAAAAGGGGTATTTCCGTGAGACGGGAGAAAATCTTAAAAAAAAAAGGGGGGTCATTCAGTGAGACTGGGAAAAAATGATGAGTCAAAATATCAAATTTGATACAAAATTTTCGTAAATTTTGAAGAAAAATAATGAAAAAAAAAACAGGGTCATTCAGTGAGAGATTATCAGAAAATTTCCCAACATTTTTGAAAAACTGGAGGTCTTTTGGTGACAGGAAAACAAAGGGGGTCAGTAAAACGGGGATCATTGAGTGAGTTTACGAAACTGAATGACCGATGCATTAGTTTTCTGAGGTTTGTGTGCAAGCATGCCAACTAAACCGAAAATGTTGATACATGTATCAAACGGTGCATGGTTATATTTTTGTTCGCTTTAGTTACTCTATTTGTTGTTTTTATTTGTTTATTTCTGTTTGATGATCTGTTTTTATTAGGTCATATTAAGCCCAATATTTTTTCTTCAAAAATAAAATGGATACCTGCATTTGTTTTTATTTAACATTGCAGTTAAAATTGTATTTCAAAAACAAACTTTACTAATAGTTTTACTTTATTTGAATGATTGGTCAGTTATTTATTAAAAAGTAAATATAAATAAGTAACTTAACTGAACAATTAAAAAGTAAAAAGGTAAAATGAATAAACACATAGAGTAAAAATAAATTTAATACAAACAAAAAATAAATGAATAAAAAAAGTGGGTCCTAAAATAAATATTAGAAATAAAATTACCAATCATTCAAGTATATTAAGCAAAGAAAAATATTTAAAAACAAACAAATACAGGGCTGCGCAAGCAAAAGATAAAACAAGTAAAAAACATGTAATCAAATGGAAAACCTAAATTAAAAAGCTAAATAACAACCAAGTCAATAGGACCAGATTATTGTAAAATAAATTATATAGCATGAATTTTTTATTCTGTTATTCGGAACAACAGCTTCTCGTAATTGTTGGTATTTTAATTAAACACGAGGATCTGCATCGTTCTCGATCACGTTCAATAAAAATGATAAACAAAAGGAAACAGTCAATAAACAGGAAGTACATGCAAGGTGATTCAACCCTTATCCAGGTATGACCAGTGGTCAGGCCAGTGTTGCTATGACCCAATTAACCGCAACGTTGTTGACCATTATTTTGCAAAGACAAGCAACTGTTCAAATGTTTTTGAAAGTTATTGAAACGTTGTTTTTAGTCCACCCTAATATTAAACCCGAAATTTAAATGCAGAACCTGCAAAACTTTTAATAAACAACAAATAATATATACTAAGGCTATAGTCATAAAAATTACAAAGAATTTTAGAGGGAGAGCCCAATTTCGACGTATAGTCTGGAAGACTGTTAAATGATGGGAATTGGGCGCCTTCTTCCGTTCTTTGGTGTTGAAAACCTGCGCCACGATGAGAACTTTTGGGGCAAGCGGGCAACACTGGTCGGTCCAACTAGTTATACATCAATATCCGATCTCAAAGCCAATTTCACGGTAACTTCTTTGCAGATCAAAAATGGGCCGAACATAGGAAGTGAGTGAATTTCAATGATGATCAACAGTCATGATCGGTGGCACTGATCGCCAAAATGTGACTTTCTTTTAACCCACTTGTTAGACCTTTGGATTTTTGGTAGACTGTGTTAATTGATCGGTCTTTCAGTGAAATACATCTATGCTGTTTGGGATTTTGTTGTTTCCTCAAATGTACTGCTTGTTTTGAACTAACATCTACTTGCACACACATTGACAATACCACAAATTTACACATTTTATTTCATTCAATGAAGTAATTTTCGGGTGTTTCTATAGTAATTCAATTAAGTGTGTACAGGGAACACACGCATACGACGTTTAAAATCGTCACAATCCTATACAACAAGTTGTATGGAGATTCAGATTTATCAAAACCAAACCAATAAAAGCTGAATGACATGGCAAATACATACAGCTTTGATTCATCTAACAATGTGTGGTCAACTTTCGTCAAAGCTAAGTGAGATATTTTACCAGCGTGCCTTTGGTAATATATATATAGTTAAAAACATCACAAATAGGCTTACATTTATAAAACATACAAGATACATAAGCGTATATCAGGCATGAGACTAAAAAAAACCTGAACATGCGCGTGAAATTGGGCAAAAAGTACCAAAAACACGCTGAAAAAAAGTTACGGAAATTTCGACTGTTTAATGTCAAATCAGTTCAAAATAGGTTAGATATGAAAGTTACATTATTACGTTATCCGAAAATTATAGGTTGAGTTTCATAGGATTTCATTAAAAAAATCAAATGTGGCAATACTGCTCCGAGAACGAAATTTGTACGGCCTACGGGAAACCTTACATTTTGAAATTGACACCTACCTCTGGGTACGTTATCAGCATGGCCACAAGGAACCCATTTTCCGGCTTGGAACTTCCACTGGTTGGGATCAGCCAATGTCATATCAACAAATACATTATAATGCAGATTTGGATCCAGACCACTTAGGCGAAACATAAGTTGAGGAAACATCCGTCTGGAAAAAAATGATATAGAGATATAAAATAATTCCTTTATTTGATTTGTAATTATAACATTCGGTTGAGGCTATAGGGATGCCAAATTTTAGGCATCTTTTGACTCTCACGAGTGAAACAAAATAATGGTACATTACATTACTACCATATACACATGCCGTATCACAGGCATGAGAATGATCATCCATGAAAAAACCTGAGAAAGCGCGTTAAATGAGACTAAAAAGGCCAAAAAGGGGCTGAAATTAAAAGAAAGTACGGACATTTTGACCAGAAAATAACACCCCAGGAAATCCTGCAAAAGCAGGAAAATTCTCATGCCTGGTATTAAAAGTTCGTGAATACAGTTTCTATACAAGACCAATTCAACATGCACCTATTTTGTAGTCACACAGAATATAACTATGCAGAAGTTTTATCATTTCAAGAGAACCAATTGCATTGGAAAGCACCAGATATTATTTGATATTCAATAAACAAAGAAGTTTGAGCAAATAAAACACCGATGCACACATATACAAACAAATAGGCATACTATTGCAACACCGATCTATTGCATATATTTGCATAGTTACAGTTGTTTCATATTAATTTAGCTTTCATCAAAAACACTATAGACCTATATAATATGCTTGTAGACGAGGTTATACGGTACATGCTTAGGCTACCTTAGGACTAGAGTGGCCTGGGGCATCTAACCTGCATCTTATAATTATAACTTTTGATTGCAATGGCCAATTTGCACGAAATACGTTTTCCTGTAAGTGCGTGCCTTATTAATTAATATTATTAAGTTAGTCATGCAAATTAATGTAATTAATATTATACTAATGTAAAAAAGATGTTCCAATCGTTAGCCGTTTTTCTTAAACTAAGTGCTTGAACTTTCAAACAGCTTGTGCAAGCATTTAAAATCTATGGTGCAAGCAAGGATATGAGCACTAAAGCATAATGTCAAATGTTTCTGATCAGAAGGTTGATTCTTCGGGGTTCAATCCCCAGATCACGTCATGCTACCGCCTATCTTTTGGGGAAAAATGTATATCTTAAAAGGTCAAAATGTTCAATTAATTGTCAGCTTTTCATCCCAGCTACATACACTTTAAGTAGCCTAGAGGACTGTTGATAAAAGTGGGTATAAATGGTGAATCCAACGGACGAGGACACAAAACACATCTAGGATCAATAAATGATACAAGGGGGTACCTTGCATGAATATACGAACAAGAGCATGGTACGCCAACTTAAGGTGGTACTACACCCTTTGATAAATTTGTGACTATTTTTGCATTTTTCTCAAAAATGATAACTCACTGGTAACAATAGTTATGTATATTATAGGGGCAAGGAATCCAGTTACTACACTGGAATTTCAGTGACTCAAGACAAGCGGTACATTGTGTACGTTATTTACGATAAGAAAAGAGGTACCGCTAGAATGTACCTCATTTCTTAACATATTATAATGAACCACTTGTCTTGAATCACTGAAATTTCAGTGAAGTAATTGGATGCCCTGCCCTATATAATATACATAACTTTTGTTACCAGTGTGTAGTTATTTTTTAGAAAAATGCAAAATGGTCACAAAATTTATCAGGGGTGTAAAATACCACTCTAACGTCAAAACAAGTTAAATACAGATCTGTATTTAACTTGTTTCCCATCTATGGCCAATTCCAGAGCCCACAGAATTGTCAGGAAAACAGTAGGCCTACCGGTACCTGTACACTTTGTACTGTTGTTTTTTTACTTGTTTCCCCACGTTGGTGTACCTTGCTCTTTTTCTTTTCGACTGTTAAATATCAAAAATCAAAATTATTTGATATCAGAACCCAGAAGGAAATGCAATTCGATGTGTACTCTCAGCTCCCACAAAAATACTGTGTAAACGTTAATATCCGATTCCCTAACCATGGCAACAAACAGGAAAAGACTAGGATCATAGTTCAATTATTATATCATTTGATAGACTCAAATTTAAATCCCAATAATTAGTAGACGCATGACGTAACTTAGACCTATTATGTAAACAGTAAACATAATTATTGTAAACAATTCAGGCTAATCCAAACATTAATCCAAACTAACGCAAGAAGAGGTTCTGAGAAACGGAAGACATAGCTTATGTGCCCGACATTATAATCCTATTTGCAACAGCATCAATACACTGACCGGTCAATTTCAAGTTCATTGATTGTGATTTTTTTAGGGACTTCCTAAAACATGCCAGCCCCTGGGCCCGGGTGGGGGGGCACTTAACACAAATGACCATACGGGCATTCTCCCCCGCGGCTCCAAAAAACCAAATTTACCAAATAGAGCTCCGAAAGACTCTTGATTTTGATAATTTCAGCTCTAAAAGACCCCAAACTTGCTCATTCCTCATATATTTCTGGTTTTATCAGGGACTCTTCAATCAATTTTGACTGTTCGCAGCTCAGTCCCCCTTTTACCTGTTCGCAGCCCGGTGTTCAGCTCCAAAAGACCCCCTTGCGCCGTCAGCTCCCAAAGACCCACCACTTCAAAATTCCGGGGGAACATAGGCCTACCCACCAAATTTTATGATGTGCCCCCCCCCCCCTGGAATGCCAGATTTTTCAACAGCACTACATGTACTACTAGTTTTAGTTTCTTCATCTTTCGATCAAAAACTGTTTAATATGTACAACATCCAAAATTTAGGTTTAATAAAAATTCCCTTTAAAAGGAAAGCCAGCTTCAATGTAGAAGAGGTCTTGTAATTAGTTTGGGTGGAAGCATTTTTAGGATCACGCTTTTTTAGGATCCATCATGTTTCATGACAGTCCACCAAACCATCAATGATGAGAACATGCACACAGAAACAGCAAACTTTTTGTCTTTTCTGCCTTTTAATCTTAACTCATATAATTTAGTTTTTTTTTGGTTAATTTTACATTAATTTGCAATGTATAGTTTACTATAGCACATTATAAAATGTATAAAGACTAATTACTCACTCCAATCTTATCTTTTTAACTTTTTAAATGTGTTGATTGTTAGTCCGATACTCCAGCGAAGCTATGAAAATGGCATCTTGCCTACTCCATTCTATAGTCTGCATTGTGTGTTTTCTCTTCAATCATTTTTTTGAATACCATAATAATTATTTAATAATCAACATGATAAAATAAAAAAAAGTTGGATTCACTTTAGTTATGTGTCATTTTATTTATTGATAAAATAATACAATAGGCCTAATTCATTTGTTTACCTACCTATTTATAATACATGTCAAATGGGGGTATATTGTTCAATAGGCCTACATGTAGGCTATAAATTATGCCCATATCATAGATAGGCCCTGAAATAGCATCGCATTTTTCCCATTGAAAAGACAAAACTGATGTTTAAGATATCAATTATTTCATTCAAGACATTTTAAAATCATTTTTATCCATAAAACGATACAGGATAGGATTTTTTTACTTTGACTTTTATATCCATCAAGGTTTTAATTATGTTATCAATACACTCACATATCATGCTGTGTTGGTCTACAGGAGGTCTGCAAATGTAAATCTAAGAACGCCTGATAACAAGGATACTATAATTTTCTTTCGTTGATATGCTGTGGTAACTATTATAGGCCTGACATATAACTTTTAATGTCATATTTCCTTCAAACCATAACTTTTGAAATTCTCACTCGTTTTCATTCGTTGAAACGGCAAAACATACTTTCTTTTTCTTACAAATCAAATAGTAGGCCTTACATTATATTTTCACCATAAAAAGGTCCGCAAAGTAATTCAAACCAATGCTAGTAGGACCCCTACCCTGTAATCTCTTTAGCAAACAAAGACGATCTCCGAATTAAATAGCCAGCTCTTAGCTGGCGAAAAGACAAAACAACTGACTTTTCGGGGGCATAAAAAAACATCCCTTTTACTACAGGTATGTCTCAGGGTAAAAATAAGTAGCACTACAGTAGGCCTACCAACTAGCACTGCAATCCCGAAATGTCTGTTGTATTGTCTTTTTAAACCTAAATTTTGGATGTTGCTGTACATAGTAAACAGTTTTTGACATTTATTTCCTTGGTTGTTTACCATGTTTACACTGATTGAATCTTTTTTATGATCCATTCAAAGTTCTCCTGCTGGTCAGTTGGTACTGTTTTAGATCAAATATAACTTGTATGAGTAAAAAATAAGGAAAACTTGAAAGAAATTAACTCTCCATTTTAGAAGTTTCTGTGATAAATCATGTTATACATTTTGAACAATTCACCAGCTCGGGTAGTCATGATAAATCCGGACTACCTTGTCTCCGAAACTAACGAAATAAAAAAATTAAAAAAAATGTTCTGACATTTTGACTACTGAGTATCTTGACAACAAATCTCTGTGAACGTATGATACCAAAAATATCACCGATATTGAAATGAAGAGGCATGGTTGTAATTAAATGACGTAGGCCTAGACCCAGTAATCATGGTAATACTAATAATAATTGAGTGGGTTGGTGTACTATTAGCATTACAATGTAGTTATTACAAAATCGTTTGAGACAGTTAATTGTCTAAATTTAGTACTAAATATGACGACTGTGATATATTATTCTAAATTTACATTTTTCCATGATCAATGATAATCAGCATAATAGCAAGTCATGGTGTATTTTGAATTTTAGGATTTAAATTGCATCGCTTAAGGGCTCGGATAGCGACGTTTTCACGGACCTGAGAGCACATCAGACATATCGAATTGCATTTTGAATACGAGGAATGCCCTTCTCTGATGTCATATAATTTTGATTCTTTGAAATTCGCGATATAATGGACATTTTATGGCAAATGATTAAAAATAAATAATTTTTGAAATTAACAGTCCTCGAAGTAAATTGTATATATCTAATTATGTACTTGTATGTAGCCGGGGGTATGTAGCTGGGATGAAAAGCAGTCCATCTTATGAAAATGTTGACCTTTCGTATTGAAGATATAGATTTTTTTCCCAAAACACCAAAAAAATGTAGGTTTTTTTTAAAATAAAAATGTATACATGTATCTTCAATATGAAAGGTCAACATTTTCAGTTGATGGTCGGCTTTTCGTCCCGGCTACATACACTTTAAGGGCTCTGGTATGAACGTTTCGACAGAATTTTTGTGGGACATGAGAGCACATCAAACATATCGAATTGAATTCTGAATACGAGTAATGTCCTTCTGATACCAAATAATTTAGATTTTTGAATAATAATACAAATTTTATGACAAATTATTAAAATGGAAAATTTTGACCCTTCGTATTCTCAATTCAGAATGCAATTTGATATGTCTGATGTGCTCTCATGTCCCACAACAAATTGTGGGTAAACGTTCATACACCACCCCTTAAGTACATATCATTAGATTTGTAAAGTTTACTTCGAGGACTGAAATATCAAAAATATCAAATTTTAATAATTTGCCATAAAATTTGTATTATATTGCGAATTTTAAAAAATCAAAATGATTTGATATTAGAACGACATTCCTCGTATTCAAATGCAATTCGATATGTCTGATGTGCTCTCATGTCCCACAAAATATACTGCGCAATGTTGCTTTCCCATTTCTTAAATATACCCTTAATGTAGCCTGAAAGTCAAACCCTCTCGAGTGAAATTTTACTCCTATACATGTAGGAGTAAAATTTCATACCGCCTATTAGGCGGTATGAACAAATATGCAGTGTTTGGTGAGAAACAACTCAAAGGCCAAACGTTTCTTCAACAAAAAATAAATAAATAAATAAATGTTTTTTGGGTTACTTTTTTTATACACCAAATATGTGTTCAGATTTAGAGTCCTGGAATAGCAGTGGGGGACTTCATTCTGCTTGACATTTTATTGCGTCATAATTTTGATAGACATGTTTAACAAACAAGTTAACTTTAAAGAAACCCCCATAAACTATTAGCACATCATTTAAGTTAAGTGTATTTTTAGTACTTCCAAGCAAAAGATGACATGATCTGAAAAAAGGGTATCCGAAATAAATCAATACGTAAAGGCAGCGCCATGATTCATCTCCACTTAGTCCAATTAGGCGGCACTTGACGTCTCTTCGTCACGACCGCCTACTTGAGTTACACAGGGTACCGCATCGATTTTTAATTGAACTTGACCCCTATGTACAGCGCCCTACATCGTGGGAATAGCTGGACTTTACTGACCACTCCAATGGTCAGAGGTGAATGACCTCGGAGTGTAACAATTAGGTCTGAGGAAAATACAAATTTCCGACTAAGATTTTTGGTGGCCCTCCCTGTCCTTCCGTTACGAAACTCGTGTGCTAATTGGTGTGGAAAGATGTGTAATGAAATATACGTCACTGAAATAAAGACTGATTGACTTGAGGTTACTTTGGAATTAAATAATGACAGCTTGTCTTTATTTAAACGTGTCATTAAAGTTGACGTGCAAGTGCAACACATTTCAATTTATGTTTACAAAATGCGTGTTACTAGTCGAAAATAATTATGAATTCCAGGTAAATTATGATATTTGAATCCATATTTTTAAGTGCATCAATAATCATTTTTGAAAACTTGCTGCAAAAACATTCTGAACAGTATGTTATCTAAGTGTTGAAAAAATATTTTGTAAAAATGTTTGTCCACAATATCTTACAATAACCTTTTAAAAACGTTTTCATTATCGTAACCCGACATATAAATGTTATAAGAACGTTTTGAATAAACGTTTTCAACATAAACATTTTTGTGTTTGCTGGGTACAAACTGAATATTCAAAATTAATACCGAGGCTACTTACTATTTTGAAATGAAAATTTATCCCAATGCCTATACATTGCTGTACATAGAACATTAAACACATGTGACTCACTATAAAGTTGTACTGGAGTTGAACGCTAAAAACAGGTTCTTTTAAAACTCAGTATCACCGTTAGGTTAATGGATGGGGTATGTTAAAGAGCAGTGTTGCATGGTTTTAGTATTCTAAAAGATTTATTTTATGACGAATTGATTTTTTATAATGACAAATTGATTTCTTATAGCAGGTCTACCATGATGATGAGACGCATCTTGAACAAATACACGGGTAACACTATCAACAATGTTAACAAGGTACAAATGTAAAAGAAAAATTTAACATACCTTCCTTGTTTTGTAATGATCATTTCTGTCTGATGCTGATGAAACTTGGTCCACAATTCTCTGTTACATAGATACACAGCTGCTTTGCCGTGTGGAGGAGAGATCATGTTTGGTGCTGCTGGCATTCCACCATCTAGATGTTCATACTGATCTTGCTGTATAGAATCTTCATGGTGTGGCATATCTGCATGCTGGTCTCCTGCAGGTAGGTTTTGATGGTGGCGAGATGGGTTTCCAACAGAGTTCAGATCCATGTTGTAGGGAGATTGGTGATGATTATGAGCTGCTGGAGGGTCCCGAAGAGGGGTTGAAAAATGTGTCGGTATGGGGATCCCAGGGTGCTGCTGGGATTGAGGAAGCACTGGAAAACGTGGGTGAGGGTAACTTGCAGGGGGTTCAAAGTCTGCATTCTGTATGTTCTGCATTTGGTTCTGATGAGCTTCAAAGTATCCATTATCTTGCTGTGGTTTGTATGGAGATTGATGGAGTCCGTTTTCTTCAGATTCTCTGGTTTCACCGTTGCTACGATCGCTTGTTTTGGGACCAAGTACTATATCACCTGCTGTTGAATTGTTACCGTTAACCGATAATAACTTATGGATTGAGAAATTATCGCCAGTAGCATCCTGTTGAGGTGCGAGATCGGTTGGCTCTTGCGAAGGCATCGCGATGGACTTGTTCGCGACACTATCAACTCAAGGTGTTGTTTCCTTTTCTGACAAAAATGTTATCAAGAAAAGGCGCAAGGTGTTGTTGTTGTTGTGTAGTTCAGTTACTACAGAAACTGAGAAAAACAGGTGTAAACTGCTCAAAAGTGTCAAAAGAACTCAGTAGTTGACTGAAGCACAGATAGCAGTGTCACTGTGAAATCTGTAGTGGAACAAGTGACATCAGGTGTAACGCGCTAATAAGCAATGACAGTGATGACAAATTAACAAGAAATTACGTGATGAATGAGCGATAAGTGATCGACCCGGCCCATCGATGTCAACAAATCGATTCCTATTGGTCAGTTTCGAGTAGACTGTCTTGATTGACGTGTATGTAGTCAATGGTTGGTCACCCTTCTGTCATTTTTCCTGCAGAGTAAAAATGATATTACTTTTGTCTTGTTGATTGGAGTGGAGTTTGATAGGGATAAACACAAGGTTTAGTAGAATAGGGGTAGGCCTAAATTGATGAGGGAATATAACAAAATAGAAGGACTATCTATTAAAAAAAATATTATAGGCCTAGTAGGCTTCAATATTAGCCTGTTTTCAAGCTTAATGCTCAGTATTTCTGGTTGATACAAATAGAGCATAAAGAGATTGAACCTGAAAATAATTATGTATTCAGAAAACGGCAGATTGTCAATAAATTCTGTGCACTTTAAGGGTGTAGAAGAATAAAGAAATAGTTTTAGAAATAAGCCAAATTGATAAATAAATAAATAAATAAATAAATAAATAAATAAATAAATACATGATTAAATAACTGACTGAAAATAAATAAATAAATGAAATAATTCAATTGTGAATAAATAAATAAATAGATAATAAACAAGTAGATAAATAAAAAATAAATGAATAAATGAATGAATGAATAAAATAATAAATAAATAAATAAATAAAATAATAAATAAATAAGTAAATCAATAAATCAATAAATAAATATATGAATAAATAAATAAATAAATAAATAAATAAATAAATAAATAAATAAATAAATGAAAATAAATAAATTAACAAATGAACAAACTAATTAAATAATAGATAAATATAAAAGTAAACGAATAAAGGAAAAAAACTTAAATAAAGGAAAATAAATATATTAATTTATGAATGAACAAACTATAAATTAAATAAATAAATAAATAAATAAATAAGTAAATAAACACATGCATGTATTGATTAATTAAACACATTCTTTTTGTATAACTATTTGATTTAAATAACTTATTACATATATGTTAAACCTTTTATTAAAATAGATAAATTAAAATAAATTAATCTCAATAAATAAATAAGTATTTATGTATAAATTATTTTCATTAAATTGAAGTATTTAAAAATAAAACAAAATACATTGAGTAAATCACTAAATATTCGAGTAGGCCTATTTATGTGAAAAAACTAGGCCCTATTATTTTATACAAGAAAAAGATGTCTTCTCTTTATTCACAAAACTGAGAAATATTTACTTAGACGAAAGCCTGAAGCTAGAAGATGATGATACCAAAAATTGATTGCATATTTCGAACTCTGACATGGTAGCTATTGGTTGAATTTTTTTTTATTTCATATTCCGGTGTACTTTTGTAATGTTTTCCTGACACTTATGTGAGCTCTGGAATTTGTCATTTTTGGCCATCGAATTTTGCCTCTTTTGTGCCTATAATTAACCAAAATCGCGGGAACCAATGTCGAAATGTCGCCCCAAATGTTTCTTAACCATTTTTGTAGAACACACCCGAGGAACACAAAGTAAAAGGGAGAACGCACGTCAAGGGTTAAATTGAGACCCGGCGGATTTCCTTTATAACTCAACATATTGCCATTTTGCTTTAGCCGCTCTTGTACGGTCGCACGGTAATCAGAGAAGATGAGAAACTTCTTTCTCATCTTCTCTGGTATAATTTAGGGGTGGGTTATAATAATACAACCGTGGGTCCGTGGTGATCAGATAAATTCAGATTCATTCGGGCTCCAGCTTATTTGAGGCAGGATTATCTCTTGGAACATTTTTTTATTGAAACTTCGGCCCAAAATCGGGCGCAAAATGATAAGGGGCCGCCCAAAACATATTTTTGTGTACGTATAGATATTCGATGTAACAAGTCTTTGTCATTTAATCTACACGTATTTCCATCCCGGGGGATTTCCATTCCATTAAATTCTTACGAATGTTTGAGTACGTGAATTACCAGACATTCTACTGATATTAATATTATCGCTTTTACGTCATTATAAAAATAAACATTCGTCAGAAGTTAGGTGATAGCCTACATGCAAGACATGGATGACTTTGAGAAATACTGTTCACATTATATATTATATTCATATTTGGTCAAAATGTTCCTCTGGTAAAATAATGTTAAAAAATGGATTCAATATAGGCCTATTATGTTATCCCCGGGGGGACTCAGTACAAATTACCATACGGGGACGTGCCGCAAACATGGGTAGCATTTTCAGCCTTCTGGTATATCAATGACCCCCTTTTCAATGCCTATTTTGGTATATGAATGGGTCCTTTTTTCAAAATGTTCTCGATTTTTTCGGAAAACAGCCCAATTTTTCCTTAATCTAGCAAAAATTTTCACAATTTTCCCAAATTTTTGGGAAAATTTGTAAAAACCAAGACAATTTTGGATAAATTCGGCCGAAAATTTTGATTTTTGGTATATCAATGGGTCAAAATTTCTTGAAAAATCGGTATATTTATGGGTCTACTTCCAAAATCTCAGCGGCACGTCCCTACCAAATCCAAACTTGAGTACCCCCCGGATGTTATCGGACACCTGTTGCAATGGAAACGGCGACGATCTTGAATTTAAAGGTAAAACTTTTGCGCACAGTCTTTGTTACACTTCCTGTGGTCCAAATTCCATGAAATTTCATATCTAGGTGCATGTACCGTGTAAGCCTAGCTCAGAGCTTCAAACTCAAATGAAGAGCTTTGTAATAAAAAGCCAATTAGGATTACGGGCTCGTTAAAGTCATTAGTAATTTTCCCGCCCAAAATTGTGGGTAAAGCCGAAATTATCACATTGAAAAAAATAATAGGAAAAACGTCTTCATTTGATTCATTAACTAAGTGTCCTCTACTACCCTGCAAAAATTCAATATATTCTGATGGTTGGAAGTCCTTCAAAACCTTCGCGCAAGGTGCCAAATCAAATCATCATTTTGCACTTGTGTGAAATCTGCATTAAAGTATAGAAACACTGATCTTTTAAATTTTAGCCATAATTGTGCAAATAACGGGTCATCGAATCGTAACTTTATTGACATAATTATTATTTTAGTCAAAAACACCAATAAATCAAAAAATCCTAATGATATCATATGTTTTATTGATTTTTATTCGTGAGGTGAGGCCCTTTGATGGCCGGTCCTACCCCCGGGTAAGGTGCTGGGGTAAAACTTTTATCACCAAAATTAGCGCAAAAGTTGCATCTACGATTAGTATTATGGTCTCAGGATTAACTTAGGAACACCTGATAACAAGGATGGATGACTACTATAATATAATTTTCTCTCGTTGATATGCTGTGGAGACTAGGCCTGGCATAAATAACTTTTAAAGTCACTTTTCCTTCAAACGAGAATTCTCACTCGTTTTCGGCAAAACATACTTCCTTTTTCTTACAAATCGAATAGCAGTTCTTAAAGACAATTTCGCCATAAAACAAAATCCGCAAAAAATCAAACCAATACTAGGGCCCTACTCTATAATCTTTTATGTCCACAAAGCCGCTCTCCGACCCAAATAACCACTATAATAGCGAAAATCCGAATTTTGACATTTTGCGTAATTTGCATTTAAAGTCTGATCATGCGCATGAGTTGGGACCCCTTTCGGTAATTTTGAAAATTACAATGGCTTTCATCTTGCAGGTAAGTAACATCTTGCTTGATTAGGCTTCTTTTCCTGAGCATTTTGACACCCTTTTAATGAAAATTGGTCAAGAAATGAGCTGGTGCTGCCCAAAATACCATTTTCAGGAAAAATGTATGCCTATTTGAAATGATGTTAATTTCTTTTTTTAAAGCTGTTTATTCCATTTGGTGTCTATTTATATGTATTTGAGGTCTGTTAATCCAAAAAGTGTGTTTTCATGACACATGGACCTTCCCGTTTCTTTAAAAAAAAAACTTTTAAAAGTGTGAAAATGGCTCCCTAGCTACCGGCTCCCTAGCTGCCACCACAATCACCAATTCATTAATTAACTAGAGCGGTTCTCGGGTTGCGCGGTTTTCGGCATACGCGGTTGGTGTGTAAGGTTGTTGGGTGATGGTATGGTAGTGGTTGTGTTTAGATGTGAGTTTCTTTTCAGAACCCTGTATGGGCGAAGCCTGGATGGTGGATGGGGAGTGTGGGGTGATTAAAGAAGGAAATAATATGGAAATGTAATAGGCCGCACAGCTGTGTAATGTTTATGTTTTACAAGATGCCCAGAGCACGGGTTGGGATATGGGATATCCCCTCGTGGTGTCGAGTTCACAACAGGTGTTGGTATTGCTTTACCAAACAACCCGAGCCGTGTGTTGGAAGTTTTTGTATGCATAGACAGTTTCCTAGCAATGTAGACTGTACCCACCAAGTTTCATGCCCATACGACAGATTTTAGTCATTTGACCTCAGATGACCCCTAAGTGACCTTGGATTACCCCCAAAATGACCTTCCAAACATTTGACTCTTAATGTTGAGTGTACTCACCAAATTTCATGCTGTTATGTCAGTTTTTAGTAATTTGACATCAGATGACCCCTGGGTGACCTCGGATGACACCGAAATGACCTTCCAATAATTTGACTCTAAATGTTGACTATACCCACCAAGTTTCGTGCCCATATAACAGTTTTAGTAATTTGACCTCAGATGCCCCTGGGTGACCTCGGATGACCCCGAAATGACCTTCCAAAAATTTTACTCTTAAGTGTTGACTATACCCACCAAGTTTCGTGCCCATATGACAGTTTTTAGTCATTTGACCTCAGATGAACCCTGGGTGACCTTGGATGACCCCGAAATCTATTCAGCTCTGTAAGAACATCAACTACAAATACAACTGACCAAGTTTAGGCGATACACCATGTTGTTAAAACCCCTGTAGACCCTATAAGGAACAAACCAAAATATCGATGACGTCCTATAAACGTAACTAGTTTCATTTCTCAGCCGACCCCCTCCCTCCCTGCCAGAAACGTAATAATGAAATGTTGAACATTTTGACATAATGATAATAATGACACATTCTTCAGTACGATGGTTTTGTACAAACGTAATCGAGTATTTTTACCCCCTCACCCCTAAACGAAACTCGTTTATAGGACGTCATTGATCTTTTGGTTTGTTCCCTAATACTCGGCATCATCGCACATGTTGACTTCCAAACTTCATCACAACATAAACTTCGACAATGATCCATTCATACTGTCCCATTTATTGATACCTTCTGTTTGTATCAATTGCCAGTGAGCAAAATACACGTGCTCTGTTCACTATACACAGCAAGGTATATGTAGATATGTGCACGATATTACAACCTCTACCTTGCTGCATTTGATTTGCAGTTCTGACATCTGGCCTGCGCCGGTTTAACAACCCGGTCAAACCTTTGGAGCGGGGCTAGACAGGGATGACAGAATGCTGTGTCGTCATTAAAGGAGGATTTCGTGATCCTAGCATCCTCTTTTTATGACATTTCTCAGTAGATATCCACGAAAAAAGCTTATTTCCAAAATTTCAGTTGATTCCGATTTTGCGTTTGCGAGTTATGCATGATTATGTGTATTACACTGCTCCATAGACAATGTGTTGTAATTTCGTTCTGGTGCACCAGAACGAAATTCAAATTAACGATATTTTTTGCTAAACGAATTAATCTGCAAGAAATATTTTGTACATAAACATTATGTAGCCAGAGTATTCCAGTGATATAAAAATCTCAACTTTTTTGAGAAAATTAGGGGATGAGGCTGTGGACCACGAAATGCCCCTTTAATTAAATAAAATGTATTACTTTTGGTAAACAAGGGTTGTCTGAGAAGAAAAAATGTGGAAAGGTGAAAAGCAAAATGAAAAAAAAGAGAAGAAAAACAGAAGGGGAAAATGGGGAGAAACAGGAGGGAAATTATGATTTCCTTTCTCCATGCTCAAAATTAAATGTTGAGATTAAAGTTTTCATTTTTCGTTGGAAAGGGTGTGCCCGAGTGATTGCGTATTAAAACAAACGTTAACAAACAAAAACAAAATTCCCTAAATTGTTATGCCAAAAAAAATTTAATCTTGTAAATTTTTGGCTCTATATGTAAAGTTTGGAAGGAATTTTGTTTCTCAAAAAAGAAAAAAAATCTGGTGTCATAATAAGTCAAAAGATGTATGTTTTATACAGTAAATGAAGTAAAAATTATGATGCGCAGTGATTATGCCACGTTATTAAATTTCTAATCTTAATATTTCGTCTTTTTGTCAAAATTCAGTATGTGATAGCTGATTTATTGCTCAACCACACCAAGTATTTAGTTTTGTTTAGTTGTGGCGTTAAAATACCCAAACAATTAAGTTTCTGACGATACAGTTCTTTCAGGGACACCCTGTATATATATAGCATGTTTGTACTACAGTATCGATTTTATTGAAGGTCACTGGTAAACAAACACTTGATAGTCTGTGCCTCGGGCCAGACTGTATGTAACTATCACGATGTTTGTTTGGATCGCCCGACACAAATTGGCTGTGTAGGAGACTAGGTCTGTGCAAACAAATTAACGACTTTATAGCGAACGCGAGTGTTTCAAAAAGCAGCACAAAAGCAAACAAAAATACACCCATTGCCCGCTATTTACCGCACGAAATGAACGACTCTAATCATGTACCGCACGAAATGAACGACTCTAATCAGCTGCGGCAATTCCCCAATGGTGGATAGGCCTATACTATACACGTATTCTTATTCGTGCATTTGACGGACTTGGGTGTTTTTGTTTTTGTTAAATATCTCCTCTCCTGAACACATATTATTATAGAAAATCTATCTACTTCTTCATTCGATTACATACTATATACCCTGCAACTTTCAATCTACACAGTGGCTAGATAAACCCTTAAACGTGCGAACAAATATTGCAAAACAAAATTAAAGTATGGCTCTCCGCCTATGGCTCCGCCCACTCCGCCTATGGCTCCGCCCATACAATTAATCCTAATTAAAACTGAAACGATATGAACCAGTTTTAGTTATTGGCATGGAAAGAGTATAGATTACGCTTTAAAATGACACCAAATTTATTATTGTATGACAAGTATTATGGAAATTATGACATCATAAACATGAAAAGTGTTACTCCACTGCACCGCCAATCCCAACTCGTTGGCATTACTCAGTAAGTTGATAAGTCGTTGCGTCAACTTTCCGAGTAATGCCAACGCGTACAATTGTGAGAAACGCTGACTCGATATCATTATGTTGGTCGCACTCATTTGCACTTACTGTATTGAGTTGTTACAACTCAGAAAATGAAACTAGGTTAGCATAATTTTCTAGAGGTGTGCTATAGTATACAAACTTTTGAATATTGCTAATTGTGCAGAAAATGATCAAATTACGTGAATTAAGTAACAAAGTACCATATTGGAATAACTCAAAACAATAAGTACCAGTAACTTAATATGAACGAGTTACATCTACTTACATGTTGAGTTACAATAACTCAACTAATTGGTTCTTTGAACCTTGTTTATTTTTCTAAGTTCCCTGAACTTGAATTCAGAAATTGGCATTACTTAAAAAGTTGATGCAACGACTCACATCAACTCTTTAAGTAATGCCAACAAAGTTGATTAGTTGACGGAACTTTTGAGCTTTTCAGCATTTTTAAGTTCGGATAACTAAAATGAATTTTGTTTTGGCAACTTTTACACTATTTTTAAGTTGTCCAAACTTACTCCTTTTGAATTGCGCCAACAAGGCGAACAAGTCATTTCTATGAGTGTGGCGTGCGCAGGAGTATCTAAAAACACTGAATTTAAAAAAATTGTTAAAATTATTTAACTTAGGCCTACAAGTTGTGAAAGGGTCAAATAACTTGTAAGAATTGTTAATCACAACAAACTAGTCAAAGTTTTAGACAAATTGCACCTTTAAATAACTTAGTTCTAGAAAAATGTTAAAACGTGCCTCTCAAAAACAATAAAATACATAAGAAATTCAACGCATGTTAAAAGTATAGGAAAATTGGTAATTTCGTCAAATTTTGCGTGAATGAATTTCACTTTACTTGGGCAACGGATTTCAATGCAACAAAAAGCATTGATTTCACCTGCGGAAACTTTCAAATTATCTTGTTTCAACAAATTTGTATCGTAGGCCTATGTGGCAAAAAGTAGAATTTTGCTCCATTTTGTTGATTCTTTTCACCAGATTATCCTTTTTTTTAAATTTCACCCAGTCTCATGGGGCAGTTCATTACCGGAAGGCACATTTAAGGGGACACGCAGGATCACTCAAAGTCGGAAATTTTAGACATTGTCGTTAGAACACAAATATGCATTTACGTCAATTTTGATATTTAAGGTAAGTTGTCATGGCGGACCAAAAAAAATGGCATGGAAAATCAATTTTGGCGCTTTTCTCAAGAAGTGCTAATTTTGGCGTAAATCTGCCGTGCTAGTTGGATTCCTAGTGTCATGTCCGTCTTGAAAATGTATACTTTATGTACTTATCATCATTACTTTTAAAGATACAATACAAAACAATGTCTACAATTTCCCACTTTGAGTGATCCTGCGTGCCACCTTAAATGCGCCAGAATAGAATAAGTTTTATCATGTTTATAATACATTTTATATTGTATACACGTTACTTCACTAAAGAAAAAGAATCAAAACTAATCACATTGAATTGTGCAATATCTTTTGTGTGTGATGAAATAATTATTAGCACCGATGAATATGAACACGAGAAACGAATATTTTACAACTTTCCATAAAAATTATAAGTCAGAAGAAAGAGATTTCATCGTCACAGAGAACCAGCTGATGCTGATATCCAGGGTCGGTTTATTTTGATATTGGTATTACCATGATTACATGTAGCCTACGAACTAGCGCCTCTTCTCTGGTGAGAAACACAAGGTTGTATGACGCTGAAGGACAAACTGTCCTGTCCCCTTAAAAGCATATGCTTTCTGAAATAATTGAGACTAAAAGAAAGACATTTTGTTTTGTCAAAGCAACCTTTAGGCCTACGCATTC
The DNA here is from genome assembly GCF_039555335.1 of Amphiura filiformis. Lineage (NCBI taxonomy): Eukaryota > Metazoa > Echinodermata > Ophiuroidea > Amphilepidida > Amphiuridae > Amphiura > Amphiura filiformis. The sequence continues at coordinate 9,477,695 of NC_092635.1, forward strand.
TTAAACAATTCACGGATTGCACAAATATTGTCAAAATCTGAAAGATCTAAATAACTCCACTGGATCAATAAATCGGTTTAATTATCTAGCAAATACTGTCTGTGATCATGGTGATGGTTTCCACCACGCTTGATTAGGCATTTGTCTTTCCACAAAATGCTAATGCTAGTGCTATCTACAGTAGATAACAAACATTTTATCCACTCTTTCAAAGTAAAGCTAATTAACTCCCGAACATCTTTGACCTGTATTTGAAATCATCAGTGCAAATAGATGAAATTTGATATTCCCTGGTAATTTCCATATTTTGATCAATATTTTGACAAATGATTTTAAATCTTACCTTGAATGAACATTATGAACCTTAAAAGTACAAACCTAATATGGAATGAACGTGAACACAATCATGAGCTTGAAATGTTATTTACATTATATACATTATTGTTTACAGCTGCTCAAAATTCATTCTCTATCATCATCATTATCACAGTGTCCTCTTATAGTCTTAGTTATGAATACTTTGTTCATAACCTTAGACGTATAGTAGACGTCAGAGTCCGGGTGCAGCAATCGCGTACATGCAGTCTCGGTGATATTGTACGCCGGTTGCAACGGACTTTCCTGACGACTCATCAATTCAGAACACCAAAATTGTTCAGAAATCTACATACATTTTTTACATGTTTTAAGACCTGAAGGATCCAAGTTAAAAAACGGGAATTGTTTCTTGTCACAGAGCGTCATGTAACATGTTTAGAGTGTCATATACTCTCTCTGAAGGATCCAAGTTAAAAAAAAAGGAAATTGTTTCTTATCACAGAGCGTCAAGTAACATGTTTAGAGACAGTGTTATATATAGCCGATATACAGTAAGCCAAATAATTAAGTTACCAGTTACGTTCACCCCCTGTATATCCTAAACAAAGGCACATATGTCATAATTGGCACCAGCAGCCAATAGCTGCATCTTTTAGCTCGAATTTAAGACCTCATTCGTTGAAATTGTTCAAGAAATAAAGACACGACGATCCAAAAACCCAAGGAAGTTTTAAGTTTAAAAGTTGCAGTTTGTCACATTGCATGCCCTATTGATGTTGATTTGTGAAGCGTTCGCGAACAGGAGAACTTGCGCCGTGCTTCCATTGATTAGCACGACAAACTAGCGTCATGCTTTCATTGATTAGAACACAAAAGTGCAACTTTTTATTTTATATCTACATTAGGTTTTGGATCACCGTTTCTTTAATTCTAAACCAATTTCAACAAATAAGGTCTTTTACAAATAAGGTCTTTTAGCTGTGAAAAATCACAGCTAAAGAGTACAGGCAATTGGCTGATTGTTTTAATTTTGACACATTTGTCTTTATTTAGGATATACAGGGGTGAACACAACTGCTACCTTAATTCTTTTGCTTACTGTATAATACGCCGTTTCCACCACCATGACCACGCTTGATTGGGCATTCTTCTTCCGCAAAACGCTATATATCTGTTTGCGTGCTATCTACAGTAGATAGTAAAAATTCTGGCACGCTTTCAAAATTTTCTTTTATGAAAGTCCATGTGTTATTTCTGATGTAGCTGATATGCAAGCCACAAGATCTTTTTAGTGGATCAAATGGGACGAAATTTCACGAAACATCTGCAGTTTTATATACGCAGTATCCTTTTATTTGCTCAGAATCTTATGGACGTCAGACTCCGCCGCAATCGCGTACGTCGTCATCAGTGGTCCTGGTGCATATTGCTTGCATGGACTTTTGTGTTAAGCACGATAAGGACAACTCGTTATGTTGGTTTATTTGTTGTTTCTTTCATTTTCATGATAGTCTCAAAGACAGAACTTAATGATGTTAGTTATATAGTGTTTACAGCGGTACACGTTAAATGTTTTTTATAGGACAGCCTATTCTAATGTTTTTGTTCATGTTTTCCGTATAAACAAACCCTCTGCATTTACTCACGATATATTTGCTAACGGCGAAAACCTGGCGCTGGTTTTGTAGTAACTGACCCTGACCCCGACACTGATGAAACATTGGTAGTCGAAGTTGTTCCTCGTGGTGGTGGTGGTGGATTGTTGCGTTCGGTCACAGATCCTGGTTCAGTAGTATGAACAACAGCTCCTTTATATCTATCGCACGTCAAAATACGTTTGTACCCGTCACGAAAATTTTTATTGGTAAGCACATACAAAATACAGTTTATAGAACTATTCATATGCGCAAAGATAAGAGCTACCGCGTAAATTGAATGGCTCCAAACATAGTCCCTGTCAAACATAATGATAACTGCGTATGGACTCCACATGATCAGAAATACGCACCAAATAGTAAAGGTTGAACGAACAATGCGCATTTCGGTGATGCTTGCAATGCGTGCACCTTTTGTCTGATTTGGGTTTGCTCTTGCCAAACTTCGCTTCAAATTGTTACTTGCGTTTTTGGTGAAAATAAAGATGCTTAGGTAAGATATTCCTGACACCACCCATGGTGTGATGAATCCAACAAGAAAGAAGAATAACGAATAACCATACGTTTCTTGGCTCTGAACATAAGTGCATAACATAAATCTATCCGAAAATGTATGATTACCCCATCCTAAATCACTTGGTAGATCGATTAAAAAACAAAATAACCAAAAACCCACAACCATACAAGGAACTGTGCGTTTGTTATAAATCTTGTGGTAGTAACTATAACGGCAAATTTTGACGTAGCGGTTTATACTGATGGCAGCGATGTTTAAGACCGAACTGATACAACTGATGATGCAGACGGAACCAAGAAATTTACAGAGCCGTGGTCGTGATATCAAACTGTGACCATTTGTAAGCAGAGAAGAAATTCCAGATGAATTCACAGCAAAAGACACCAACAAATCGGATACTGCTAAATTGACGATAAAAGTGTTTGATAAAGTACGGAGTGGTTTGTGATAAATAACGGACCCGATCACGAGCAAGTTTCCAAATATTCCAGAAATCGTCATCAAGATGGTCACAATAAATATAACATCGTTACGTAATGTGCTGTTGTTGGTAGCAGAATCTAAATGATCAAAATCTGTTGGATTAGTCGTCATTGTGTTGTTTTATTTTGAAACCAAGTTGAATATTCTCTTATTTCTGCAACTGTAGAGTCTTCACATAAACTGTCCAGACGATTTCCCTGACCATCTCATACCACACCCCTTCCAGTACTAAGCTACAACCAGATAACGAACAGCTGCATTTACATTTTCAATTAGCCTACTCGATATAACTCTCCAGACTCCAAGCATGCCAGAAATATGCCTAATCATCAAAACATGGAGAAATTTGCTACAAAGGTCGTCGTTAAATCGAATTTAAATTAATTTGCCTATACGCCAGTCTTATTATGACTTTGTTATCTGGGGACGTTTGTTTTTAAAGGTGCAGTCCATCGGAGTTAATGCGGATCAGGTCATACATGCCAAGTATATATATTCTGCTGTGTTAAATTGAATTTCTTGAGAAAACACGTACACACTCTTTTTGGCCTTTTTATTGTAAATTGTGTTTCGTAATTAAATAGTCAAGTACAAACGGAAATTCTATTTGAATTCTAGGTGGATCATAACACTGCCCTCTAACGCATCATATCGGAGAGTATCCCATGCTAACCCTTGTGAGTAACTTGGGGGCAGTGTTGTGGTCCACCTAGAATTCAATTTCCGTTTCTTAATAAAAACAGTTGAAAGACTTTGCAGTATGTTCAAAAACGAGTCAACATAGAGAGCTATTTAATAAATATGAAAGAAATTACAAAAAGAAATAAACAAAACAAAAGGGGTAAAGAGTTCATTTTCCCAGAAATACCCTAACACCGCTGAATATAATATTAATAGCCTACTAGGCATGGAACAATTTTAATACAGAAAGAGCATTTAGACTGGACCTAACCTGAATTAACTCCAATGGACTGCACGTAAAAATTAATTTCAAAGTATCGTTAATTTTTCAAGTTTTCAAAATCCAGCCGGGAAAAGTAGATAATATTGAAGCGCTATCAATAATGTCCTTGGCCGATAGTGCCCACGAGTGTGTTGATTTGACGTTTTAATTCCAATCAATATAGTGGTGAAAATAATGAGAAGAAAATAATAATGCAATTACTAACAATACTAATTGACCTTGAGGAGAAAGACAGCTATCAGTAATTCCACCAGGGATATGCGTATGGGACTAAAGAGAAATATTATTCCCCTTTTTACCCCATTTAAACATGGGGAAGACAAGCGCCTCAAATTGACACGCTTTGACTTAATGGAGTTGACCATTCAACCATTCGCTTAACTAAGTCATAAGGCATATTATAAAACGTAGGCCTATATCATTGTTATTTACATTAGATTAATGAATGTGAAATGAAATGAGAACGTTTCCATTTTTGGCGAGTATTTTAGTGTTTTATAGAGATTGGACTGCTTTGCTGTGGTGCCATATCGTTGTATGTCACTGTTTGCTTTGATTGTAAACAAAATGATCAGCATAATTATCTAGTGTTATATTTATCGGTCTTTACTTTTTATAGAATAATTTAGAAAATTAATTGGGGAGGTTATTATTAAGGAAACGATGCATGAAGATTGTAGTTTGAACTTTGTTGATGTCAAATACGTTTAGAGTTTTTAAGTTGTGAAATATATTTTTAGTGTGAGAGGAATATTCTGAACTAGTGCAAAATCTGCAAATTATACGAATTGCTCTTTTTTTGTAGTTTGAATAACTTGTCTAGCTTGATTGAGTTATTTGAAGCCCATGGGCAGTGATTATGATCAAAAATATGGTTTGAGATAGCCCAGGCAATATTGCTATACCGTATGATATCTAAGGGAGAATTAGGTGTAAAAATGATGTTTGATGGAAATGTATAACGAAGCCTTTTGAGGATGCCAATACTTCTTGAAATCTGATTGGCGATCTTAGTGATGTAATTTTTCCAGTTAAGATTCTTGTCGATAATGACATAAAGGAATTTAATATCATCTGTGGGGTTGATGATCGTGCCGTCAATTTGTGGATGCTCTGGTTTTCTTTCTTCGTTGTGAAAAGTGAATATGATTAGTTTTACTGACGTTAAGTTTATTTGCTTAAAACCAGTTTGAGACATGGGTGATCTCATTATTGAAAGTGCTTGTAAGAGTATTTAAGGGATCTGGAATGAGCGTTTTGAGCGCTTCGACAGTATTTTTTGAGGGACATGAGAGCAAATCAGACATATCGAATTGCATTCTGAATACGAAGAATGTCTTTCTGATATCAAATAATTTTCATTTTTTGAAATTCACGATATATAGGCTAATACAAATTTTATGACAAATTATTAAAATTTGATATTTTTCACATTTTGATATATAACAGTCCTCGAAGTAAATTGTATAAATCTAATGATATGTTCTTAAAGTGTATGTAGCTGGGAGGAAAAGCCGACGATCAATTGAAAATTTTGACCTTTCATATTGAAGATATGGATTTTTTCCCAAAAGACCTAATTTCTTTTGGTGTTTTGGGAAAAAAATCCATATCTTCAATACGAAAGATCAACATTTTCAATTGATCGTCGGCTTTTCATCCCACCTACATATACTTTCAGTATAAATCATCAGATTTATAAAGTTTACTTCGAGTACTGTTAAATATCAAAAATATCAATTTTTAATCATTTGCCATAAAATGTGTATTACAATGCGAATTTCAAAAACAAATCAAAATTATTTGATATCAGAAAGACATTCTTCGTATTCAGAATGCAATTCGATATGTCTGATGTGCTCTAATGTCCCACAATAAATATTGTCCAAACGTTCATACCCCTTCCCTTAAGAGAAAGTTTATTTGCTTAAAACCAGTTTGAGACATGGGTGATCTCATTATTGAAAGTGTTTGTAAGAGCATTTAAGTGAGGATCAGAAAGAAACATGTTGGTATCGTCAGCAAAGAGGACAAAGGAGAGTTGATATGAAGAATGGGGGATATCGTTAACATAACAGAAAAGGTAAAGAGACGTGAATAGAACAGAGGGCCGAGAATAGAACAAAGGACAGAGAATAGAAGCAAAGGGCCGAGAACATAGCAGGGTGGCGCCACTTGCACACATGCATTGGCATTAGTCAGTGTCTCTAGGGTATTAACATATTTGGGTCAAAGATCAGTAAGGGGTCACTTCTGGTCCAAGACGAAATATATTCAAAATGCGTCTTCTACCACAAACAACAACAGCAGGTTGGCGCGACTTGCACACATGCATTGACAATAGTCAGTGCCTGTACAGATTGTACAGGTTGTAAATATTTGGGGTCAAAGGTCATTAAGGGGTCACTTTCGGTCCGAGTCAAAATGCCTTCAAAATGCTACTTCTACCACAAACAAACATTATAGCAAGGTGACACCACTTGCACACATGCATATTAACATTAGCCAGTGTCTATAAGGTGTTTACAGATTGGGGTCAAATGTTATTAAATGTTCACTTCCGGTCAGAGGCGAAATACCAACAAAATGCTTCTTCTGCTTCATTGACATTAACCTTATGGGTTGGTCACAAATTTGTGTGTCTATATGTAGTTTTGAATTAGTGTTTGTTTGTTTGTTTGTTTCAATTAATGTTGCAATTGCAAGTAATAACAAAATTTAAATTGGACGGAAATCGAATATTATGGCTTTAACTTTATAACTATTAATTGATGATATTCATTTTATATAATCTACTGTCATGATGATACAAGAAGTATAGCATTTGAGATTTTTCATCAGGTGGTAAAAGTTACTCGTGAACTCCCACTGCTCTCAAAACAGTGCCGTAAATGTTGAATGATAAAAGGTAGTTATTATTGCTCACCCCACGTCCCCCACGCGCGCGTACACGCCATACCCACTATACACTCTGATGTTACTTTGCAATGAAGCTTATAACTCGGCAGTAAGAAACTCAAGAATTGTATTCTTACATGCAAATAATAAAGCCAACAAAGAACCTTATAATTTTTAAAATCCAGTCCATCAAAATTAACCAAAATTACACACAGGATTGCCTCAATACTCTATTTGAAACATATGTCAGTAACCAAGCAGTTGTCCAACTGACATAACAGCAAAATGCACTGATATGGGTCAGCTTCCTGGACCACATTCCCAGCCCAATAACTGACCCATCATCATCAGTCGGCTGCGAAGCAGGCGACTGCAAGCTTTCTTTAACTATTGCGATTGAAATTGTTTGGCCGCAGCATCCCTTCAGTATCTCCCAGGAGGTGCTGGACATACTGTAAGTACAGTGTGCGCGGCCGTCCCAGTTTCCTCTTCCCACGTGGTGGCATATTCTTTAACAGGCTCGTCGTCTTCAAGACGCAGTATATGGCCGAGAAATTTAAGTTGATGAATCTTGACTCTGGCAACCAGTGGAGTGGTGTTGGTCAGATTGTAAATGGTTTCATTCGGGATCCGATCCACACGCTTGATGTTTAACATGACTCTGTAGCAAGATGTTGCAAAGGCATTGATCCCGGGCATTGATCTTGGCACACACACTCATAGAAATGACTTGTTCGCCTTGTTGGCGCAATTCAAAAGGAGTAAGTTTGGACAACTCAAAAATAGTGTAAAAGTTGCCAAAACAAAATTCATTTTAGTTATCCGAAGTTCCGTCAACTAATCAACTTTGTTTGCATTACTTAAAAAGTTGATGTAAGTCGTTGCGTCAACTTTTTAAGTAATGCCAACTTCTGAATTCAAGTTCAGGGAACTTAGAAAAATAAACAAGGTCAAAGAACCAATTGGTTGAGTTATTGTAACTCAACATGTAAGTTGATGTAACTCGTTCATATTAAGTTACTGGTACTTATTGTTTTGAGTTATTCCAATTTGGTACTTTGTTACAGGAAAAAACATGTTGCCAAACATCTAGTCCTGTATGGGGTGTTTTATGGGTCTTTTTCAAAATGGCCTCCAAAACATCAAAAATGCATGAAATATGCTACAGGGTGAATAAAAAAGTGCAATAGAGAAAAGAATCCATTTTCATTTAAGAACCGAGCTGAACCTTTTAGGTTTTAAAACATTTTATAAATAACATATCCATTAGTGATCTTGTGTGAAAAAAAAATCAAGGAATTACCATTTACCGTTTTGTTTTTATGACACATTTTATGGCGATACCCAATTTTACTGTTTGTCCAAGAGACATCTAAAATTCACAGTGGATTTCACCCTCTAGAGGGCATACTAACTGATTTTCGACTAATGTAGCATGCGGTTGGCGTTCCCGTATCACGTCTCACGTAAATTTTACAATATCTCTATTACCGGTAATCATGGTAATAATCACTTATTAAAGGTAATAAGTGACTTATGTCCGACCTTGTGAACACGACTTGGATTTACTATACAGACATTGAAAGACTCATCCTTCAACAATACAGTGACAATAGGTTTATCCTAAATATTTTGAAAGAAATTTCATAACTTAATTAATACATCGCTGAGCTAATTAGCGAGTGGTTTTTAGCCAATGACTGGTTTTTAACCAATCGCTCACCGAGCGCAGAGTATAAGTATAACCTTATTTTTAGAAGCTACTATCAAGGTACTCTTAAGGTTTCCCCCGGATAGTCTGTGGCCTAGTCTAAGAAAGAGCCCCTTTGACCATGCGCAAAAAATAATGGATGTACATATTCTAGATACATCAGGAACACGTTTAAATGTGATGCGTAGATATCTCAAAAGTTACCGTCATATTGGAAAGATTTACGAAAGAATAGTTTGTAAAGTATTTTTTTTTTTTGTAATTGGGAATCGGGAACATTTTACCAAATCAATGTTTTTACCTATCGGCATTATAACACATGAATCGTACCTGTGCCTGGGTGACCTAATCTGCTTAACCTTAAACGTTTGCTCTATGAACATGATAAACTCTAACAATCCTGCAATATGGCACATATGGTATATAAATTTACCTATATAGGACACACGTTCTTGATCGTTACGTTATTTCTAATTAACAGCAGCAGGGAAAGTGAATCACGGAAGAGCGAGAGGAATTACATGTATCCTAGGTCTGGACTGGACATTATGTTGAGCATACAATGAATTATGTAGTAAATCGAAAGAATATGCCCATGACGGTGATTGTTGAGGTATTATAATTATGCTTTATCGAATTAGACCGTCGACCAGATAGTATTCTCCAGTGTGATTCCAGTCACTCCACATTGAAATCAAACTAGCGTGTTTGCGGAGGAAACTAAAACTGTAGTTGACGAACACGCAGTGCGATACAAAATGGTGTATCTACGCTGAGACGAATATTCGTCTCAGATCTACCACTCGACCCGGCACCGCTCGTATGAACTTGAACTCTCACCCTCCTGACAGCAGTAATAATTCGCCGTAGAAGTAGTTACGTAACCGGATTAAATACCATACTATGATAGCAATAGGAGTACACTATCTTTGAATATATCGCCCTGCACTATAAGCACCAAAATTCAATTGGAAGAAGTTGCAAGATCCTGATACAAAGGAGGAGTTTCAGCTGGAACTAACAAACAGATTCCAGGTCTTGAGCATGGATGATGCCACACCCATCTCTGATAGGTATGAGACCTTTGAGACAGCAGTTCGTGAAGTTGCTGAGGAAGTTGTTGGAAAGCAAAAGCCATGCGGACTGCCAAGTTGGGTATCAGATGCAACCATCAGACTTAAACTTGAAAGGGATGAGGCCAAAAGCGGTACTCCATTTCAAAGTATCGTCAATCTAGAGAAAGATGGAGGAACTTGAACACCAGCCTTAACAACTCCTATAAATCTGATGAGCTTGCTACACTCAATAAGCAGCTGGAAGACCTGAAACTGGCCGATGCAATGGGGAATTACACCACCACCTGGAAAATCATTCACTCGCTTTCTGGGAAGAACTCAAGGAAAGGGGTAAAAGTCAAACAGAGAGATGGATCAGCCCCAACCAGTGATCATGAACTGCTTGAGGAATGGAAGGAATATTTCAGCTCACTCCTTAACAATGACAGTAGCACAGCAGCTTCAGAACTTCCTGCACCAGTTGTTGAAGATCTTCCTATTATCACTGAGCCCCCAACTAGTGAAGAAGTAGTTGAAGCAATAGCAGCCATGAAGACCAACAAGGCAGCAACATTGGACTGTGATATAACTGCTGAAGCACTTCAGGGAGGAGGGGATAGCATGATTGATATGATTCTCAAATTCTGTATGGAAGTATTCTCAACGCTGACACCGCCACGTCAGTGGGTCACAAATGTTATCATTCCTCTACCAAAGAAAGGCGACCTCTCTCTCATGACAAACTACCGTGGTATTTCACTTATGTCTATTGCCGCAAAAGTGTACAACAAGATCCTTCTGAACAGAATCCGACCTCACATTGATCCTTTACTGAGAAACAAACAGGCTGGCTTTAGATCAGGTCGAAGCTGTGCTCAGCAAATACACATTTTGAGGAGGATCATGGATGGCTTCAAGGAGTACCAACTTCCTTTGACAGTCACTTTTGTGGACTTCAAAAAAGCCTTTGACTCCATCAACAGGTCTGTCATGTTCTCAGTGCTGCGGCATTATGGAATACCAAAGGTTGTGGTCAATGCCATCCAGGTGCTCTACAAGGACTCCAATAGTGCCGTTATGGTAGATGGAAGTATCTCAGAGCCTTTCCAAGTAACAACTGGAGTGCTTCAGGGTGATGTGTTGGCACCATTCCTGTTCATTATCCTGGTAGACTACCTCCTGAAGAAATCAACCTCTCTGGAATTGACGCTGGAATTGTTACCTACCCACGTCGGTCAAGCAGGTATCCTGCTAAGATGCTGAATGACCTGGATTTTGCTGATGATATTGCCCTGTTGGAATCTTCTATAGCCCGGGCCCAGTCACAGCTTACTAGGACTGCAACAGCAGCAGCAGATCTAGGCCTTGTCATCAGTGCACCTAAGACAGAATATATGACTGCAAACTGTAACGCCCAGCCAGCACTTGAAGTCTATGGTAGTACCATCAACCATGTCACAGACTTCAAGTACTTGGGTTCCAAGATGGGCTCTAGTGTTGGAGACCTAAAAAGAAGAAAAGCACTAGCCTGGGCTGCTTTCTGGAATCTGGAACGCCTTTGGAGAAGCCCATCCCTGCCAATCGGAACAAAAATCAAGCTGTTTGAGACAACTTGTGTCACTATCCTTCTGTACGGGTGCGAGTCATGGGTAATCACCAAGGACATGGAAAACAAGATCAATGCCTTTGCAACATCTTGCTACAGAGTCATGTTAAACATCAAGCGTGTGGATCGGATCCCAAATGAAACCATCTACAATCTGACCAACACCACTCCACTGGTTGCCCGAGTCAAGATTCATCAACTCAAATTTCTCGGCCATATACTGCGTCTTGAAGATGACGAGCCTGTGAAAGAATATGCCCTTTATATTCCACCACATGGGAAGAGGAAACCGGGACGGCCGCGGACACTGTACTTACAGTATGTACATCACCTCCTGGGAGATATTGAAGGGATGCTGCAGCCAAACAAAATTGTTTCGCTTGCCCAAGATCGCAACAGTTGGAGAAAGCTTGTAGTCGCCTGCTCCGCAGCCGACTGATGATGATGAATGATGACTATAAGCAGGTTGGACTCATGCCCTGTGTATGTCTGCAATCATTATTAAATACAATACCGCTCTTTTTTAAGATACTAATCTTACAGGTGCGAGTGATCAGCATGATATGAATATTCGATAGAATTACGATCCAGGTCTTTATCCCTGTTCTTTGATAATCTATGTGTAATGCAATGGAACAATGTAGCGTCTAGTGCAGGGCGATACATTCAAAGATAGTATGCACCCATTGCTAGTGTAATTAATCCGGTTACGTACCTACTTCTACGGCGAATAGCTGGAGCTGGTGGATGTTAGGATGTTAAGTCTTTTCATACCAATCATGTACGTTAATGTTGTCAAAGTTACCGTAAATAAACAAATGCAGACCTAGATTTAAACAAAACGTTTTTAAAAGTCATTCATCGTGATTCATAAAAGCCATTCATCGTGGTTTTTATTTATTTATTATTACAATTTCGTAAGAATACAACAAAAGAGTAAACAAGCAAAGGTAGCCCATTTAGCTTTCAGCTATTTCGAAGGCGCGTCCCTTCACTTGAACATCACTAAGCCTGAAATGTCTGAAATATTAAAATGAATAAGCAATAATTCATATTTGAACCACTCAAAATGTAGGTCTAAAAGTCTGAATGCATCATCGTATACAATACACAACAATGGTTGGTGATTTATGCCTGAGACCAATTTACAATGGCTTGACCAATTTCGATTGATAAAGATAAAAATGGTACCATTTTATGCTTGGCGTGTAGCGTTTTAATAGAGTCAGTGCTTATTAAAGTCATTTTCAAAGACATTTCTCCTAGTGCTCCACGAAATAATCAATAACCACAAATTTCCATTTTATTTGATGAAAACCGAACTTTAATTCAATATTATGTGTATTTTCCAATCAGTTTTTTTTTCTCTTTTCAATATTGTTTTTATTAATGTGTACATTGAAATAATATTTTGTAAAGACAACGAGGCCCACAAAGCAAAAATAACTCTAATTAGTGGGTATGTTATTGTTAACCTTGATATTTGTATCCGATTGTGTTGCGCTTCTTCAATTAACGTTGTAAAGATATTTACCTGTCATTACATTTCAGAATTAATCACATGATGGGTTTGATGGGACGGAGATGGGTGTGATCTATTAACATTATTTGGCCGAATTGATCCAAAGAACTCCTACACTGCAAAAACTCCGGTGTTGAATATGCAACACCGAGCTGGTGTTGAAGCTTCTGGTGTTAATTGACGGTGTTAGATGTTAGATTAACACCACATGGTGTCAATACAAAATCTTAAATGTACACTGCGTGGACTTTTTTGTTGATCTAAGTGATCTATTATTTGGGTGGAAACCAACAGAAACAATTCATGTTCATTGATTAAGATGTTAACAATGATTAAAGATGACAATTTCAACACCCGTACCAGTGTCACTTCTACACCAAAGAGTGTGGACCTCTCAGAACATCGCCGCAGTGTGAAATATGTTCCATCAACACCCAGTGGTGTTAAATTTACACCACAGTGGTGTTGAATATAGGAAATTCAGGCAAAAGTATCAAATCAACCGGAAAAAGGATTAAATTAACACCAGGATACGGTGTCAAAATAACACTTCGTAGTGTCAAAATAACACTTCGCAGTGTTTCATTAACACTGAAAAGTGTGGACCTCTAAGAACACCACCCGGTGTTAAAACCAACAGCCTCGGTGTTACTTTTAATACCGACGTTTTTGCAGTGTATTTACGGTCAAGTGTTTTTAAATGGATTGTTTCCAAACACGCAGACGAATATAATAAAGAACAGACATTTTTACTGATCCATACCATTTTGGTTGTGTCGTTGCAAACAAATAATGGCATATCTTGGTTACCGTAAACGTAAAACGTAGTCTTATTTCATTGACAGGCCGATCTGAGCATGTGCAATTTGTTCAGGTGACCAATAGTCGTCTGCGATCGTGATCTTATAAGAATTACAAATTATAGTACTAGTGGTGTTGTATAGAGCAACTGCAACTTTAACATGTTCAATTCATGCGTGGAACAATGTCAAGTCAACTTTAAATCATGCTGAAGCAAACAATTTCAATCTTGGAGATCGGTTACATTCGTTAACAAGAGTGCATGTATCAATCAACCGTAAGGTGGCTAAAATTGTTTACATTTTGCTTAGATGTCCAAACTGTGGATAAATACATAAATATATTTGCTACAAGTACTATGCTTTAAATATTTTCGTTGATAACGCAATAATATATTTCAGATAATTGACAACGTGAGACTTGCCGAACGCATAACAAAAATGATGTACAACTCCACTGTCATCGAATCCTTAATCGACCAGAAAGCTGCTGGCGCAGTTTTCGTCGTAACCATCATCATGACGATAACTGGAACCATTGGTAACTTTCTTGTTATTGGCTCCGTCATGATCCATAAGAAACTTCGCGTGTTGTCCAATACCTTTATTGTCAACTTGGCCATTTCCGATCTCATGGTATCTGTGTTAGTTAACGCTTCGGGCCTGATGGCAGTTAAAACCAACGGAAGGTTTCTCTATACCAGACCTGGTCTTTGCGAATTCTTCGGTTCTGTCTGCATTACTGCTTGCTTAAGCTCCGTAATGAACATCGCTGCTATAAGCATCAATCGCTACGTGAAGATATGCCGCTACCAATACTACGATCGGATCTACAACAGACGCACTGTTCCTATAATGGTAATTGCTTTTTGGATCTTTTGTTTCTGCTTAGATTTGCCAAGCTTTTTCAGATGGGGCAGTCATGAGTTTAGTCCAAAATTACTCTTATGTACATATGACCATAGATATGGGGCATTCACATATACCTTGTTTTTCTTTCTGCTTGGTTTTTGCCTCCCGTGGAACATTTCAGGGTTGGCCTATCTTAAAATATTTATGTTTACGAGAAAATCCAACAAAAACCTGCGAGAAAGTATGTCAAATAGCGCGGGAGGCAATTCAAAGGGCGTGGGTATCAATGAATTACGCATTGTAAGGTCCACCGTTACCATTTGGGCAGTGTTTCTGATAATGTGGATCCCGTACGCTTTCGCTATTCTCCTTGATACCGGTTATCATTGGCCGAATGGAGTATATTCGTTTGCGTCAATGATGGCCCATTTCAACAGTTCCGTCAATTGTATTTTGTATGCTCTTACCAGCAAGCATTTCCGCGAAGGATACTGGCGTTTACTGACATGTGGGTGGTTAGGTGTAGGAGCAAAGGTTGGTGCCGAAAATTCATCGATTCAGCAAAGTAAATCAAGGGATACGACTTCAACTACGGCAGGAACACAACCACAACAAGACGCATAGTTTTACCTTATTCTGAAAGACGGATGGACATGAAAATCAAGTTTTAAACATGTTAAAAGCAAATATCTTCATCGTCTTCACGAAAATCGAAACCAAGGACCTTGTGATTGCGTAGTAAATGACTTTTCTGTGTATATATTTATCTGGTATTCACGTATGTATTATAATTGCATAAATTTGATTCTTATTAACAGGGTTGTCATGGTTATGTATAATATAATTATATTCTGTAAAGCAGCATGCATATTTTGAGTTTCGAACCTAAATTTGAACGTCAATATTAGTCTGTGTCACAGCATGGGAAACTGACCCGCGAACCACCAGCCAACCCCGAGCGTCGTTGACCAAGACTATCGAAAAAAACCAAAAATTATTAATATACAGTGCGTAAAAGAGTTAAGGTACCAGTTAATATGTTCACCCCTGTATATCCTACACAAAGACAAATGTGTCAAAATTAAAAACAAAATTTAATACTCATTTATTGAAATTGGTTGAGAAGTTGCACTTTTGTGTTCTAATCAATGAAAGTAAGACGCTGGTTTTAACGTGATAATCAATGGGAGAACGGCGCTAGGTCTCTTGTTCAAGAACGCTTTGTGTACAAATCAATAGGGTATGCACTGGAGCAATTTTGCAACTTTTGAGTTTGCATATTTCTTGGGTTTTTGGATCGTCGTGTCTCTATTTCTTGGACGATTTCAACGAATGAGGTCTTAAATTCGAGCTAACAGATACAGCTGGCTGTTGGTTTCAGTTATGACATCTTTTTGTTTAGGATACACAGGGGGTAAACATAACTGGTACCTTCATTTTTGCCCACTGTATTCAATCAACCATTACGTAGTCTGGGTGTTTTGATTTGACTCATCTGTAAATACCAGTGGTTATAATTATGTTAACTGAGTTGCATGTGTTTTGAGGTACACGGATAAAACTCATATTTTTTTTTCGTTAACTTTGTCATTAAAGCCATATTATAACATTTCTGTAAAAACAGATTAGTATTTATTTTCCATAAAATGTTAGCTTTTTACTGTCCCCCTTTTTAATTTTGAACCGAACGAGTGAGGTAAAGCAAAGAAAAATGGAATTTGCTACTAGCGCCAATGCATATTACTCCGGCGGTTGTGAAATGGTACGATCCTCTGATGTGTGTATGTGTGTCCCGCACGCCGTGTACGTACATCGCATACGTGTTCGACTAATATTTCTATCGTAATATCGTAAAATCAAAATCTCGGAATTTTGCAGAGTATCTTTGTTTACTAAAGTACGTCGTTACAATCGAGTAAAAACCAGAAATGTTTTGAGTGCGTTCTCCTCAGCAAATGTTATAATATGGCTTTAAGCTGAGACATGATAAATGATAGAAACTTCATCATTATCATAATTCTGTACAATAAATTGAAGTTCACTTCATTGTTTAGTAGGGCATATAGTGGATTGTTTGTATAATTCTTAAGGGATGGGGTATGAGCGTTTGGATAGTATTTATTGTGGGACATTAGAGCACATTAGACATATCGAATTGCATTCTGAATACGAAGAATGTCCTTCTGATATCAAATAATTTTGATTTTTTGAAATTCGCAATGTAATACAAACTTTATGGCAAATGATTAAAAATGGATATTTTTGATATTTTACAGTACTCGAAGTAAACTTTATAAATCTGATGATATGTACTTGAAGTGTAAGTAGGTGGGATGAAAAGCCTACGATCAATTGAACATTTTGACCTTTCGTATTGAAGATATGGATTTTTTTTCCCAATACACCAAAAAAAATTAGGTCTTTTGGGGAAAACATCCATATCTTCAATATGAAAGGTCAAAATTTTCAATTGATCATCGGCTTTTCCTCCCAACTACATACACTTTAAGAATATATCATTAGATTTATAAAATTACTTTGAGGACTGTTATATATCAAAATGTGAAAATATCAAATTTTAATAATTTGTCATAAAATTTGTATTATATCGTGAATTTAAAAAATGAAAATTATTTGATATCAGAAAGACATTCTTCGTATTCAGAATGCAATTCGATATGTCTGATGTGCGCTCATGTCCCACAAAAAATACTGTCGAAACGCTCAAAACGCTCATTCCAGATCAGATCCCTTAAGTTAAAATCATATATTGTAAATTAAGTTTGGTAGTTTTTAAATCTGTAAAGCGCATTGAGGAATCTGAGATTCACAATGCGCTATATAAATGCTGTTTTATTATTATTATTATTATTATTATTATTATTATTATTATTATTATTATTATTATTATTATTATTATTATTATTATTATTATTATTATTATTATTATTGTGCTCGTAAAGAACCCTATAGTTGCTTCCTTCCGAAAAGTAGCGAAGTTCATGAAGTTGCACAAAATGCCCAACAATGTGTCACTAAATTTCAAGAATGCACCAAATAACCAAAAACAAGTTATAACTCGACCTAATAGATTGGTTCTATTTTGGTAATATGTGCTTATTTAAGCATCAAGCGGCAAGTTTGAGTGAAAGCTAGCCAATTCGGGTATGCTGAATTAAAAACAATATGTCTGTCAAGCCATATCGGAACTCCGTGACCCGCAAAAAGACCCCCTACATGCTCATTATAGGGGGCAAAAATTAAACATGCTCCAAATTCACTAAGAAACATGTCAAATTATTTGTCTGGGTCTAAGGAAAAATGTAACATATTTGTGCGTGGGACATATAGTTAACAAGTTGTGAGGTCAATTTGCATATTATCCAGGGGTAAAAAATTAAAGTTGCTCAGATTTTCGTAAAAATGGATGCAATCTGTTCCTCAAGTTCAAGGGATTCAGAAAAAGTTTTTACTATCTGCGATGTCAAGTTCAGAAGATAGATGATAAATAAATACAAATTCTATTTAATCACATGCAATCCTTTTATATCTTTTGACTCCTTGTTGTGTAACATGCAAACTATACATCGCAGATAGTGTAAACTATTCTTTTTTGAAACCTCTAAGCTAGGCGAACAATTTGCGTCAACTTTCATGAAAACTGGAGTAACTTTGACTTTTGAACAATACACAAAAACAAATCAGCCTGTGACCCATTTTGTGTTCCATAACTTCTCAATGATAGGTCGTATACGCAACCATTTCATTTCTGGGATCCGCGGGGCCAGACGCACAATTTGACATGCTTGAAAGTGTTATTGGAATAAAATTAATTTGTGTTTCCTATACGATCCTATAGGGTCATTTGGGGGTCTTTTTTGAGGGTCGCGGTCTCAAAATATTGCTTGGCAGTCAGCAGATTTGAGTTCCGTATACCCAAATTAACAAAAATAAGCTGGTTACGCAAACTTACGGCTAGGAACGCGATTTTAACAAAATCATAGTTCATTGAATTTACAACCGTATGACAAAAAGGGCGAATATAATAACTTTTTGCACAAGATTTGCAATTTAAAGAGAATTGCCCATTGCTCATTAAAATGAAGCTAGTAATTTAGTGGACAATATAAGTGTGCTTTTCATTTAATGACATAAAATTTGAAAAATATTGTAAGTATCACTTTTAAAACCAACATTTTGGTCAAAAATTATGCGTGAATAGGTTGATTTTCAACAGATTTACCACATTCGTCTTGCTATAAACATTGAATTGCGTCATCTGTTGACCTAATGGAAAAAGTGTTTTTAGCGGGAAGTGTTAGCTTTCGTTCGATATAAAAAAAAATCTGATTTTTGGATGAAGGGAATACTTGATGCTTTGACAAAAACCAATCACAGATGCCTATTTTCCAGCTAGAATCTCACACAGCTCTTATGATGCTACGTACTCAACCATGTAGAGTAAACACAAACTGTGTTCTCTACAAGGTACTGCTGCTTGGACGAAATTGTGTGCTCAGGTGTATCGAAGTGGAAACTGTGTATAGATGCGTTTATAAGAGAATAGTTTTTGTAACCAAACCTTTAGTATAAAACAAGTTTTGATTATAGTATGGAGGCCAAATTAACAAAGGTTTCTCAAATTATTTACGAGTTTCGTATAACATTATTTTGTGGACAAAGCTTCAATGGTCAGTAAACAAGGTTCGTTGTATCTGATCCAGAAAATTCACTTACTTGTGTACGTTTCAACAAAATACTGTGGCCTTGATGTCAACACTTGATGATAAGTGATTGTTATTGGCAACAGGCGTCAGATCTTAGGGGGCTGTCATTTTCTTCGGAATGGGGGGTGGGGATCATGAATATACTGGCGGTCATAGATTTTTATACCAAAAATACGGGGGTCATAATGTTTTTACTTCAAATATAGGGGGTAATAAAATTATGAAGGGCTGGTGACTCAAAATATTTGAGCATTCTTTTAAATTACAAACATAATGTGTGCACAATCATTAGTTATATAATGCGAAATTCTCGCGCACTCCGCGTGCTTTCTTTATACTTGCGCGCTCAACGTACTTTATTTTCAATTACCATCAACAAAGTTTTTGTGCGCTCAGCACCTTACTTCCAACAATGAATAATTTGTCTTCGCCAGATAGAGGGTCGTAAAAAAACTTGCGATAGGGGGTCATAAAAATGAATCCAGTCACCGACATGAAGTCATGACTTCCCTTCCGAAGTAAATGACATCCCCCTTAGTGTTGCCAGTTGATTTTCTATCTGGGGATTTTCTTGATACTAGTTGTAGAAATTCATAAAAAATATGAGATAATTGATACTGCCCTTCGTTTTTGTTTATGGTGGTGCCCCTCCTCTTTCTAATTTCTATATCCTCCTTTATCAAGCGCCTAAATCGTTCTTGTTCCATGCCAATAATCTCAGCCACCACAATCCAATGACATGATTCCTAAGCTTGTAAACAACATGATCCGTAACGGCTAACTTGTGAAGTGTTTACTTAAACGTACGCAAACAAGAAAATTAAAGCCATCTTGTAACATTTGCTGAGGAGGACGCCCTCAATATTTTTTTGAATTCTGTTTTTTACACGATTGTAATTATTGTAGGGGGCAACTTTATTAAACTAACAACATACCCTGCACAATTCAAGACTTTAGGTGCTGTAGTTTTGTCAAAATCCGATATTTTGAATAAATACCATCGTTTAATTATTACCACTGATTACGATGGAAATGTAAGTCGAACGCGTCCACAATGTTCATAACACAGCACGAACATGGTGTGCGGGACGGTCATGCACAAAAGACCGTGCCGTAGAACGACCGATGGAGTGATTCGCATTGGCGACATCGGCGTTGGTAGTAAATTATGATTTTCTTTGCTTTCAGTTATTCGGCTCAAAATTAAAATGGGGCATAATTATCTGCCAATTAAAGGTAACATTTTGTGTATTTGCGTAATATTTGTTTGTGTGTATTGTACACCTCGACTCGACTGCTCACATTAGACCCGGTTTTAACCACCATTTATCAGTGGGAGCTGGTAGCTTAATGGCTAGAGCGTCCGTCTGGTAATCGGAAGATCCTTGGTTCGAATCCAATGCAGGCACACTGAAAACTTTAATTGGTCAGCTTGACTAACGTAAAGTTAGTCCAGATGGTGCCCATCTTGACTAACGTAAGGCTAGTCAAGCCTGCTTGACTAACGTGCTTGACCAACTTGACGTTAGTCGAGCCGGCTCGACTAACTTGCTTGACTAGCTTGGACGTTAGTCAAGCCTGCTTGACTAACGTTAGGTTAGTCGCTCGACTAGTTTATGACTAACTTTAAGTTAGTCCAGATGGTGTCCATCTTGACTAACCTAACGTTAGTCAAGCAGTTCTAAGCTAGTCAGGCAGCTGCTTGACTAGCTTGCTTGACTAGCGTGCTGCAAACCACGTTATTAGCTGTTATTGGTAAAGAATTGAAAAAAAAGAGACAAATGTGGATGTTTATCTTGTCTGGTGGGATTTATTCTCATAGTTTTGCGTTTTGAAACTGATATATTACTTGAAGAAAATCCTCTTACCTGGAAATCATGATGACAACACATTTATAACCACTTACCTTCATTGGGAATTGAACTCGGACCTGGAGATTACAAACCCTATACACTCACCACTAGACCACGGAGGCACTTACAAATCATGGAACATATTATTAGTACTTATCATGTTTAGTATGCTTACCTTAGATTTTAAACTCTGTAATCGCATGTGAATATCCAAAATATCACTAAATTACATTAAAAACCATCAGAAAGCTTTTACAAATATAAACAGTAGTGTTGTTAACAATGATGCTAGTGCCAGGTTGTCAATCCTAAACTTTCCATTCCGATAATATTATTTAACTATTACTAGACAACTACGTATAATGGGGTAGCCATTTCAAAGCAATTTCCTATGTGTTGAACATGCACGTGCAAAGCGGTTGCGCAATTTAGTATTGTGAAATGAAAGTTACGAAAGTCATTGGCTTGACTAACCTAAAGCTAGTCAAGCCGGCGTGACTAACCTAAAGCTAGTCAAGCAGGCTTGACTAACCTAAAGCTAGTCAAGCTTGTTTGTATCTTCAAGTTAGTCAAGCCATCGACATTGTAAGTTAGTCAAGCACCGCATTACACGTTAGTCAAGCAGGCTTGACTAGCTTATCAAAATTGCAAGCTAGTCAAGCAGGCTGGACTAGCTTGAGCTACGGGCTTGACTAATGTTAGGTTGGTCAGGCGGGCTGGACTAACCTGCTTGACTAGCTTTAAGTTAGTCAAGCAACTGCCTGACTAGTTTAAGTTTTCAGTGCACATTCCCTTGTTGTTTTTCTAAGTTGTGTGCCCGTTGCGATTTGTGTCTATTTGTTTTTTGTTTAATTTTAACACTTGAGGTTGGTAAACTGTTCTTTCTTTCTTAACATTTTATGGATATAAATACTAATCTATTTGATGGCTTTTCTGGATCAACGAACCTTGTTTTACTGAGTTTACTCTACCGATCCTGATGAATTTGCTCAACCAGCTTCAAATGGTTTAAATTTTATTTACATACATGTAACTCTAATCTTTTCATACATGGCCGTAATAATTTATGTTTAAAAATTTAAGATATTTGAAATAAAAAGTATACCAATATATTGACATCAAAATAATAGTCAACTATGACCACTTCCCGGAACCAAACTGTGTGCCTATGATCTCGTGAAATAACATTTTTGCTATTTTTGGCTGATGTTATGTGCCCCATAATATAAGTTAAAAGTTGTGTTTTTGTCGTCAGACATTAGTCTTCACTTTGATTTGTGCATAGAATATTCTAGAAAGTCAATGGAAAATGTTAATTAACAATCATATATAAAGGAAACTCCTAGAATAATCATGCTTACCACAGTAGTAACTGGTGGCACTATTACTATTAATCATGGTACAGTACTATACAGTACACAGGTGAATTATTCTGATAGGGTTGTCTTGAGATAATGAGCTATATTTAGAAATTATGTATACAGATTAATGAGTCTGATTGGCTTGTGGTGATGTAATGAGCCATATTTAGAAAGGATGTAATGTGCTGTAGTATATAAGGCCTGGAGATTGTGAATTAAATAACAGCAGCAGTATGAAGTTCTAAGTGGGAACTCTGTTATGTTAGCCAGTGGTGGTACAAAAGCTACCATAATTGCGTGAAGTCTTCAAACTTAGGTTCGCCGTTCTTGTTTGTTGGAGAGAATTAAATTCACCAAAGGCGGTAGTAGAGCCAATAGTGGTCGATTGTATTGTGGACTCAAAGAAGCGGCAGATTGAAATATCTCCATCTACGAACTGTGGTATTTTGAATAACATAGTGTGTTATCTGTCTGTCAAGTGGAGCAGAAAGCTTGCTCAAGAGATTTCTTAGATTGAAGCTTACGGTCAACAAAGAAGACCATTTGGAACACACTAGCAAAGTGAAAACATAGTCTTCAGAACTTGTACTGAGACTATGGTAGACCAGGGGTGTCTCTTGGGTAGACAGAATCTTGGACATTGTTGGGATCTTGGATAAAGAGCTGGGACCATCAACGGAATCTCATCAAAACTTCAGTTAATCAAGATCTCCAGGCTTAGTTAAAGGAAGTCTCCGGCAATCACAACATTATGACTTATATGTAAGAAAAATAATTATCAAGCATAAATCACGTGGTTTTATTTAAAGGAGTATTTTGTGGTCCTAGCAGCCAGAGGTTTCCAGTGATATAAAAATCTCAACTTTTTGCTGTTGATCACGAAATGCCCTTTTAAAACAAACTCATAGTGATCATAAAAAACGAATAAAAACACCCGTCTCTCAACACGCGACATTCAAAATTCCCGGGCGCCGAGATTGTCGAGTGCAATGGCGTCTCAGTAATACAATGAAGGCTGACGACAATTGAGCACAAAAATAACCATTACGTCATTGCACTTAGACAATTACGGCGCGGGAATTTTGAATATCGCGTGTTGAGAGCCGACTGTTTTTATTCGTTTTTATGGTCAATATGAGTTTCTTTTAAATACAACTATGTGATTCGTGTTTGATAATTATTTTTCTAAGTCATATTATTATGATTGCCGGAGACTCCTTATAAACCATAGCACAAAAAATATTTGTATTGCTTTAAATTCGTGTACGATCTGTTATTGTTATTTGATTGACAGCCATACTGAACTAATTAATAAATAATCATAAATTGTTTGATATAATAAACAGTGTGTTTGTGTGTTTGCTATTGAGTGATCTATGTAGCAGGTGATTTTAGGTCTAGGTCATTTTAGTGCCCATGATACTAAAAACAGGCTTTTTAAAATTACAATTATAGATTGTTTACTGTACCACGAATCCAAATGTACGTATCATACGCCCGTGCATCTAACTCTCATGTGACTGGATTTTGAATAGATGCACGGGCTATGATACGTGTGTTTGGAAATCACAAGCTCTCTATTTACTATATTGAGCATGTACTTCAATTTGTGGTAGTTGTAGACAGTTTTGTGACATTTTGTGACAGTCACGGTGAGTCACCATGGCAACCATTTATACATGACTATTATCTGCCCCAATTGTCGTCTGTAAATTGAGATTTGTGAGTAAAGTCCCATTGTTTGATTGCCACCATTTGTTACATGGTTATTCGGTCTACCTGAAATGATACAATTGTACGTCACTGTGAAAACAGTATCAAGTAATTGTGACTTTTTTAACTTCTTAATTATTAGTATTCATTTCTGAATCGAAAATGGACAAATGAAGGAAAGCCTGAAAAGACTTAATTATATGTTTCCTTCCTTTTAAAGTGGGTAGGTTTTATAGTGTGTAGTAAAATAAACATCAAATTTCACTTTTTTCAGAGAATTTTTTATAGATATATAGAGTTTGTGTGTCGTATATATGTGATGTGATCAAGCAAAATCAGTTGGATTTTGCAACAAACCCTATTGAAATTGAACAACCAGTTCCAAAGATATGAGCAGTTAAAAGAGTTTCCAAAACAGCAGGTAACAAAAGGAAATAATTCCTTTGCTTGGCTATATCTCAAAATCAATATTTCCGACTTCCGACTGATTTTGCTTGATCACATCACATAAAAGTTGTGGTGCACCATTTTCAAACTATTAGTTCTCTATACAAAAGAGTTAAGGCCAAAAAAAAAACCCCAAGTTTGCTTCTTGTACCGCGCGAATTTCGTTTTTGACGGCTTATGTGCGCATTTGAATTTTTTTCATATACAAAGAAAAAAAAGAAAAATAATATTAAACACTACTGGAGTAAACATATACACATTACACAACAAATAAACAATATAAATATTCTTGAATATGAAGAAATATGATTTTTTTGTGTGTGTCGGAGAAACCCACAGAAAATTCCCATTCCAATTTGCAGCGAAAAGAGTATTTTTTTCCATTTCAAGACATGGATTAAAACCGCATTTCGCATTTGACTTTTTGGACCTGCTACAGGAAACAAACATGTTTTTTTTATGGCCTAATGGTGTACCGGTGTCCAACACTTCTTTGTATCCATAACACAAACATACAATGTAGCCAAAGTAGTAGGCAGCTTTCATGGTTGTGGTGGTGCGTGCTGGTGGATTGTATGGGGCAAAATAAAATTTTCCATTTTACCCGGTAGTATCGGTGGTATATTACTTTAATATAGAGCGGTTTTTTAGAAACTGTACATTTTAAGTGTTTGAGCTTCTAAAAAAGGACACAATTTTGCCCCATGGTCGGTTTAAATGTTGGTGGGAAATAGGTTTCTTGCCCATTTTCTTGATCTTTATTTTCTCGATTTTCTCTATCCTTTTTGTCAGAGGGGCACTTTTCTCCTTCATTTTTTGACTTTTTGAGAAAATAATGTATATCTGCAATACGAAAGGTCAAAATAAAATATTTTCAAATGATAGACGGCTTTTCCTCCAAGCTACAACACATCATTTGATTTATTAAGTTTACTATGAGGACTCTTAAATGTCTAAAATTTCAATTTATCATCAGGACATTCCTCATATTCAGAATGTAATTTGATGTGTCTGATACGTTCTCATGTCCCACAAAAAATACTGTGCAAACGTTGCTATCCGATCACTTAATTCAGCAAGTTTTTCACTAAATTAGGAACCAAGCTCTAAAAGCTTCAAACAATTAGCAATAGCGAAATTATATTTAATTCTTTTTATAGCTTAAAAGCTTCTATCCGTAGTGTAGCAATAGTAAAATTGATATTTAATTTTTTTAGCTACTTTTTAATTACATCGTAAGATGTTCTTTGAACTGGAGTTAATTTCCATAAGTTTCTTGTAGTACTTGCTTTTCATAAAAGCTTTTATGTGTAACAATAGTGAAATTGATATTCAATTTTTAGCTACTTTTTAATTTATTGCATCGTAAGATGTTCTTTGAACTGGAGTTAATTTCCATAAGTTTCTTGTAGTACTTGCTTTTCATAAAAGCTTTTATGATCTGTAGTGTAACAAAAGAAAAATTTATATTCGATTCTTAGTTACCTGTGTTGTTAGATGTGCAGTGAACTGGAATTTATTCCGATAAATATAAAGCAAAATATATTTAATTTTCTCCCGCCTTGCCACTATTCATGATATTAGTTTGACCAGAGAAGATGAAAAAAGACAAACTCTTGACTTGATGAATTCTAAGAGCAAACAACGTATGTTGAGAATAGACTGTGTGTTCTCTCCCTTACCCCCTATAAGCTACTGCCTGAAAGTAATCATAACAAAGGTTCTACTAAGCATCTCACCTGCATATTTCAAGTACGGATCTTATTGTGAAAAGATGTATGGATGACGTGTGTTGAGAGGGGGTGTGTAGGGGTGCGTTTGTAAATGCCTCCAAACGAGGACCTACATATGGATACACATCATAAAACGAGGACACACCTCCAAACGAGGACGTCCTCGGTTTGAAACTATGACCAGGAAGGATGACGTAAATGATGCAAATATGCGTATAAGATAGCATAAAAGATAGGTCCCCCATAGGGGGTATAGTTGGATAGTAAGTTGTCTGGTATATCTGTGTGAGGTCCACGGTGTGTCGATTAAAAACCGGTGTGTGAGTCCTCGGTTAGATCCTCATTAAGTCGAGGTCCTCGTTTGAATGTATTTACAAACAGGGGTGTGCATGTGGGAGTGAAAGTGTGATTGTATGAGGAAGAAAAATAAATAATTGTGGATTCAAAATAAATGTGAAGAAAAAATATCTTTGGCGGGATTGGGGATCGAACTGAGACCGCCGGCATCGCAATCCATTACACCACGTTTACATTGCTTAGCATAGGGGAATTTTCAGTACATATCATACCATATCGTGCGTTATTTATACAAAAAAGTACTTACAATGAGGTGCACTGTCGCACCTCAACGGATTTAGACATATAAAATATTGCGTGATAACATACATACACTTTTGGAATTATTTGAGACATTTTCATGTTTACGTGTTAAAATATCGAAGTATCTTAACAATAGCTTTACGCCGCAGAGTGACGATATATACAAAGTCACAAGGTGTTGTGGTGTAGCATGTAAAAATTCCAAATGCGACCAAGCCAATGTGCATTGGAATAACACGGGAGTTTGGCTATAATAGATGAAAGATTTCTTTCTCAATATAGAGCAAGTACTAAAATCATAGCTTTTATACTTTTTGATATATGACGCTAACTAGTTCATCTCATATATCTACAACACAGCGCTACCAATAGGGGTCAATTGCCCATTGTGAGTGCCCCTGTGTTGTGTGCATGCCCCTGTGTTGTGTGCATACATGTAGGCAACAATAACTGCATGATGTTTCATACTTTAATAATCTATCTTCATGTATATACATAACCGGTTATTTGTGATAATGACCCTCCCGTTATCTTGCTATTTCATGACAAAATCAGCGAGCGAATCTCTCTTACCAAGGCCAAAATATTTCATGGCTCCCCGTGTTGGTTTCTTGATCGCTAGCGCATATTCGCCATTGGTGGCGGAGTGTTAGCGTCGAGCTGATGAAAGAAAGAGGATTAAAATGCGGGTGATGGCCAAAGCGCGGTAATGCGAGGTGCTTAGTATAAACACGGTCTTTGTCTCAGCATTATATTAGAGTGCAAGGCCCTGAGTCATACCTTCTTTCTAAAGATCAGTGGCATAGCCAGGTTTTCTCTCTACATAGGAAGATTGAAAAAACATAAGAATATCTAAAAGCAATTTTGGGCTAAAACCATGGCTGCCCCGTCAGAAAAAGCTTGGGAAATTCAAGCAGAAACAAAAGATCCAGAAAAAATTACTATAAATTGTGGACACATCGGAGTTTCTTGTGGATCATGACGGAACCAACGACAAGAAATTAACCGATGGTTCCTGTTATCGTCATTATGATGGTTACGACGAGGACTGCGCTGCGCTAACAACTTTGTTGTGGTCGATTAGGGATTCAAAAACAGCACATTTTTGTAATATTTATTGTCTCGGTTATCTCGACAAACTTGCATCACGGTGTTTGTAGGAAAAGTAAATTGTGTCTTCTTTTCATCTTGCACATTTTGAACATAAAACTAAATTTTGACGGTCTCGAAAACGTGAGCTTGACAAAGTCCTCAGCCTAACATTCGTTTTATATCGAGAATAAAGTTTGCTCTGTAGGCTTAATTAAAGGAGTATTTCGTGATCCTAGCATCCACTTTTTATGACATTTTTCAGTACATATCCACGAAAAAAGCATATTCCCAAAATTTCAGTTGATTCCGATTTTGCGTTTGCGGTCGAGTTATGCATGATTATGTGTATTACACTGCTCCATAGACAATACGTTGTAATTTCGTTCTGGTGCACCAGAACGAAATTCAAATTCGCGATATCTTTGCTAAACGAATTAATCTGCAAGAAATATTTTTTACATAAACATTATGTAGCCAGAGTCTTCCAGTGATATAAAAATCTCAAATTTTTTTGAGAAAAGTGGGGGGATGAGGCTGTGGATCACGAAATGCCCTTTTAAGACATGAGTTCAAGTTGCTATTCGAGTCAGACACTCTTATATTATAGTTGTTTCCAGAGTCGAAGTACAGGGTGTCCCAGAAAAATTACCGAGTGAATAAAATTGAATGTAAGTCGAGAAATAGACATCAGAATCAAACAATTTAAAATGTAACGCATAACGATTACATAATGCGCGCTTCAATGCAGTTAATAATGCGCGCTTCAATGCAGTTAATTCTAAGTTTGATCAACAGGCACCTTTATCATACTGGCTCACCGCTCGCTTCCTAAAGTTTGTGTATCTCATTGAATTTATTTCACATTATAAGTTTTATAATTCGACGGTGTTATGCTATTCATGCTTTCACTGCTTTGTCCAAGAAAACTTTGATTTCTGCAATTGGTAGCTTTCCAACTTTAATTCTTTAGGTTGTGCAAATATGTTATATTTTAGCTTTCCAAAGAACATTTGAGCCAAGAATTACAGTGATCAAGTGCTTACAGCTTCACGTGTAAATTCTGATACCATGCGACATTACGACGTAATGTTGAAGTTTTAAACTTTGCATTACAATTTCTTGGAAATATTCCAAAACATTAACGTGTGTGAGAAAGATTTTTAACCAGCTGGAATTCTCAAATTTGAACACAACCTAATTTTGATTAGAAAATAATCTTTCTTGCAAAACATTTGAAAATGTTTTGCAAGAAAGATTATTTTAAAAGAACGAAAAGGATTTCACCGAACAAAATATGAAGCCGATTGACAGTTAACAACTAGTGCGCATTGTGTTGAATGATCTTTCTTTCAAACTTGGAATGAAGTGAATTCTCGCTATTCACAATAAGGGCGCCGCCAGCGGTTTGCGATGTAATCGTGATGTATCATGGGAAAAGGTCGACATCCAAGCCCGCGCAATACGAATATTACCATGCTATTACATAGGAACATGTGACAATATTTTTTAGTTTGTCAATATAACGGTATTACACGCAAATCGATAGAGAAAAAATTAATTGTTCACATTTCAAATCACATTATTAAGTATTATTGAGTATCGATTCGCGTGTAACACCTTTATTTTGACAAACTGAAAAAATATTGTCACGTGTTCCTATGTAATAGCATGGTAATATTCGTATTGCGCGGACTTGGATGTCGACCTTTTCCCATGATACATCACGATTACATCGCAAATCGCTGGCGGCGCCCTTATTGCGAATAGCGAGAATTGACGCATGCGTTATGTAAAAGCTCATTTATTCGCAATCAGTCAGCCGATTCCAGTAAATTTAGCATATAAGATGCAGAATAAGATGGGCTACACGCTGACTTGTAGATTCTGATGTGTATTTCTCGACTTACGTCCAAATTCATTTGCCCGGTAATTTTTTCTGAGACACCCTGTATGCATACATGTAAGGACCCAGCAAACACAAAAATGTTTTTAAAACGTTTTGAATAAGTTATATTTTGGCTTGTGGTTTAGGTAAAAACGTTTTAATAACATTAAAATGTCGGGTTATATAAAGGTCATGAAAACGTATTTAAAACGTTATTGTAAATATTTTGGGCAAACATTTTTCTCGAAATATTTTTTCAACC
The DNA here is from genome assembly GCF_039555335.1 of Amphiura filiformis. Lineage (NCBI taxonomy): Eukaryota > Metazoa > Echinodermata > Ophiuroidea > Amphilepidida > Amphiuridae > Amphiura > Amphiura filiformis. The sequence continues at coordinate 9,507,749 of NC_092635.1, forward strand.
CCCAAATAACATTCTGTTTAGAATGTTTTGTATCAAGTTTTCAAAAATGTTTTTGGAACGTTATTAAAACGTTTTATACCATTTATATAACCCGACATTTAAACGTTTTTTGTAAAACATTTTGTTTTTGCTGGTCAGTAATTATCAAAAAATGTTTTTTAATGTTATATGAAAACGTTTTATACCCTTAATATACCCTTTATATAACCCGACATTGAAACGTTTTCTGACAACCTTTTATAACCTTTTGCGAATGATGTCGAAAACGTTTTGTGTTTGCTGGGGAGGCGAAAAGGGTCGTACCTCCATGGCTGCAATGATAGAGTCAAGCTATATCTTTACCAATAATAAAATATCTACACCGTTTTTGTCTATCACCATGATCACGGGAAAAATAGTTGCCCTATTATCCGATGCAAATCGTATCTTTTTATGATGTATATTCATACATTGTCATACGTAGCGGTAAACGTGAACTTCTATTCTTGTAGTTTTTGTTTTATAACAGTACACTGTACTTTGCCTATTGCAAGTTGTAGGAAAATAGTCAAAATGAGTACACCGCTAACATATTCATGAGCTAATAAATAGTGCCAATTTATTCGAAAAGGTAAGCCCCGTTTGATGAAATTATGTTTCTGGTTATCAATTAATTGATTAAATTGATCTAACAAGAAAAGATGTTTAAAATATATTATTGAATAATTACATCTCAAAAGTTTACAAACTTTACGTACTGTTATAATATCATACTTCTACAATTACTACTACAGTAACTTCTTACAGGGTTCAAAAGAAATAAACCCCCTTAAAATTATAAAACATCTCTTTGCATAACTTGACATATATTTGGTTGATTTGGAAAATTCAAAAAGCTGTGAATAGAGGAATCGTTTTTCAACCCTCCCAAAGTTGTTTCATTTCCAAAAACAATATTTTTGGTCAAAAATAATCACATTTTCCAAAAATGATGCTTTCAGAAAAAGATACACTTTACCACATTATGTACAAAACATTCTCGATATTAATGTTAAGGTTGATTTAATTCTTGGTTTGTTCCTTTACTTTTCTGTCTTCGATCCTTTAGGCACCCATACATATTTTATGGGGGAGTTATTTCTTTTGAACCCTGTATTTTAACCATACACTTCAAGATACACATGTGTATGTTGTTTATCGTAAGTTTAAACAAGAAGAGTCCTTAAAAAGGACAAAGTTCCGCTGATGGCCCGCCAACTGGTATCAATCAATCAATCCACTCTTCCTTGACTCATGGCCGTGAATTTCAACCATAGTTTGATATGATATGCATTACTCCAGTCCAGTACTATATCACATGCACTACTAGTATCGGGGTCAGCCTTCACATCAGATAATAATATATATGTAATGTTAAAACGGGAAACTTGGAATTGCACAGCCGCCATCGGCGCTGTGCATTGTTTTTACCGAGTTCTTCTTTCTGTCAACATTATGATCAGCCATCGTAGCCACATGCTTTCAGCCATGTTGACCATACTTGGTCAGTAGAACCATTTGGTGGTGCCACAGATGTCACATGATCAACTTCCGGTCAAATGTCATCCACTTCCGGTCAATGGCTAAAAGTGCTAAAAATGCTACTCCTCCCACAAATAACATAGCATCGTGACGTCACTTGCACACATGCATCACCTATAGCCAGTATCTAAAAGTTCTTCACAGAATTGGGATCAAAGGTCATTTAGGGGTCACTTCCGGTCAAAAACCAAAAATGTTCAACATTTTTTATTAGCCAGTAAAACATAGCAGAGTAACGGTATGTTCACACATGACTTGTTATTACATAGTAAATATATGGTATTTTTTCATTTGGGGTCAAAGGTCATTAAGGGGCCACTTTCGGTTAGAAACCAAAATTTTTGATTTTCACTAAAAATGCTTTTCCTTCCACATATTGCATTGCACGATGACATCACTTGCACACATGCATCGCCTATTGCCAGTGTCTAAAAGTCCTTCACAGAATTGGGATCAAAGGTCATTAAGGGGTCACTTCCGGTCGAAAACCAAAATTATCAAAATCGTTTACAAAATTTTTATCTCAAAATGTAAACAGACCAGAGTAATATAACCATCAGACTTGAATCAGTGTTACCTGATGTATGCATGGTATTTTTATTTTTTGGGGTCAAAGGTCATTAAGGGGTCACTTCCTGTTTTTAGCTAAATAACTTCAAGAATTTTTATCTCAACAACTAAACATAGTAGAATTTTTTAATTAAAATTGAAACAATGCATTTTGTCGGTGTACATAAGGGTTTTTTTCATTGAAGTCAAAGGTCACTAAGGGTCAAAAGGTCAAAGCATAAATTAAAAAAAAATCAAAATCCATGTATAAGTTCCGATTAAGCCAAAATTCACCAGGAATATTCCTTATGACATCCTAAGCACTATGTAATATTTTTGCGGGGTCAAAGGTAATTAAGGGATCACTTCCGGTTCTCACAGATTCATTTGTCACTGCTGGCTGTGCATGCTCGCGGTCGCAGGCGAACGCAATCAGATCTCGTTTATCCTATATCACTTTTACTAAGCTTTGGATGAATTCAAGTGAAGAAGTGCACCAACAATTTTTTAACTAAACATGCTAGGAACTTCATACGTGGTGTAAATAACACTTGAGACCAAAAAATCAGAAAAATGCAAAAAAGATTCTCATTTGCATATTTAATCGGCCATCTTAGATTTTAAGTGTCGGGCTTCAAAATAGAACTGGAACGCAACCATAGATGCTAGAGATGTAATTTCTTTTTTAAATGAAAGTTAAAAAGCAGCAAAAAAGTACGAGAGCAGACTTTTTGACCTAAAAATGTGACGGTGTGTCAAAACAAAAACAAAATTCACAAATCTACTCTCATACTTTTCTTACAAATAACAAAACACACATTCTGTGAAAATTTCATTCAAATCCGTCGTAAAATGGCTTCCCGGTTCTATTTTGAAGGCACAAAAATGCAAAAATGAGAAAAATCCTAGAAACACCTTTTTAATTTTTATGCAAATTAGATGGCAATTTATTACATACAACATGTAAAAGAAGCAGGCACTAGTCTTGATTTATTACAATTTGTTGTGAAGATAACATAAGCTTATTTGCTTTATGAGATACAGATTTTTGACTGTAGAAATGTTATATGTCGCCACTTGAAAAACAATAAAATACATAATAAAATATTAAACAAGTTTACTTTACAAATGACTAACTTTGAAATTTAGAGTGCTCAAACCCATTACAGGTGAGCTATAGAAACAAATTCAAATAAATTTGAAATCATGACAAATTATCCGTCTGATGATCGGTTTACCCAATGATCGTAAGTGAGGGTATTCCGTGAAACTTTAAGTAACGGTTGCCTTACCAGAGGTCTATACTTTGAATTTGTTTCTATAGCTCACCTGTAATGGGTTTGAGCACTCTAAATTCCAAAGATAGTCACTTGTAAAGTAAACTTGTTATAATACGCCCCCACTATTTTTAGTGGTTGAGCACTCTCGACTACTTTTGGAGTAGAGACTGTTCTGGTTGGCTTGGTTTGTCATGTTTTCGACACCACAGAATGTATATACTTGTATAAACATTTCTGTAAATTTGAAATCATGACAAATTATCCGTCTGATGATCGGTTTACCCAATGATCGTAAGTGAGGGTATTCCGTGAAACTTTAAGTAACGGTTGCCTTGCCAGAGGTCTATACTTTGAATTTGTAATAAAATATTAATATCACTGCTTGAAAAACAATAAAATACATTAATAATACATTTGATCGCGCAAGATGCTTCACTTCAAATTGCAGTTTCTAGGGAACCGTAAGTGCGATTTTTGTGGAATAAAAAGTATGTAAAAGAAAAAAGCTCTTTTACCTGGATTGACAATGAAATATGACATAAATGGGTGTTTCGCTGCACTTCTACCCTTAAACCATCAAAAATAATTTCGTGACTACAATATTATACCCAGTAACAGTAAATATATATGTAACTGATAAGAATCCAGGTATTGATTTAGGAAAAGTACGTGAAATAAGTATTCTGAGCAAATGCAGTATAAATCATTGCTAGTTTATAAATCTAGCCGAATCTCTGTAAGGCAAAGTTACAAAATGTACATGGAAAATGTTTGTTGTCTTTGGGTATTGACAGTGTTGTATTTTTGTCATTATATTGCTGTCACATTCCAAGATCCAATAACATTAATACAGATAAGAGTCAATTAACTGAGAACTCGGCCATTGAGATGCCTTGTTACTAAACAGAGGGTAATTGTCTCTGCTACGTACAGGGTGTCCCAGAAAAAAATACCGAGTGAATACAATTGAAGTCAAGATGTGGACATTAGAATCAGAAAATTTAAAATGTAGCGCATAGCCTATTTTAATGTGCATCACGTACGAAAATTTTGTTTGATTCGGTTGACTGGTTGCGAAGAAATTAACGATTACATAATGTGCGCATCAATGCAGTTCATTCCAAGTTTGATCACTGGCGCTTTTTTCATACTCGCTCACCGCTTTCTAAAGTTTGTGTATCTATCTCATTAAATTTAGTCCACATTATCAATTTTATAATCCGACGGTATTATGCTTATGTTATTCATGCTTTCACTGAAGATGAATAACACTTTGTCCGAGAAAACTTTGATTTCTGTAATTGGAAGCTTTCCAACTTTAATTATTTAGGTTGTGCAAATATGTTATATTTTGACTTTCCAAAGAACATTTGAGCCCAGAATGACAATGATCAAGTGCTTACAGTTTACGTGACATGCGATTTTTGATACCATACAACATTAATGTGCTGACTCGGCAACATACTGCCTGATTCGGCAGTACTTCCTGATCAGGCAGTCGGACCGGACTGATTATTCTTTAAGTACCGAGCATCATCTTACATGCAAGCTTTCATTTTCAATATCGTGCAGGTTTTCAAATTTGAACAAAACCTAATTAAATGTTTTGCAAGAAACAGATTGTTTAAAAAGAACGAAAAGGATTTCACAGAACAAATCATGAAGCCCATTGACAGGTAACCACTATAATGCGCATTATGTTGATTATTTTTCTTTCAAACGTTGAATGAAGTGAATTGACGCATGAGTTATGTAATCGCTCATTTCTTCGCAATCAGTCAACCGATTCCAATAAAATTGACGTATATGATGCAGAATAAGATGGGCTACACGCGGATGTTTAGATACTTAGATTTTGATGTCTATTTCTCGACTTACGTCCAAATTTATTCGCCCGGTAATTGTTTCTGGGACATCCTGTATCATGGCCTCCATGCACTTTTACTGTTAAACCAAGCAACAATTTGATAACATACTGTACACAGCATTTTACCTCAATACCAGTATCTTTCTCACACATATAATTCACACTTCAAGCAAGTTTTAACAACAGGATATGCTAAGAACTGGTACTGGGTGTTTTGATCAATCTGGGCACATAGTTCCTACAACAAAAACACACTATGCGTTCGCTTGTAAATCTCGCGTTCCTGCTGTTGTTGAATTTGTATCCATGGACTTGCTTTGTTGAATTGATGAATTTTCGGCGCCGACCTTTGCTCCTACAACTAACCACCTACATGTCAGTAAACTCCAGTACGCTTCGCGGAAATGCTTGCTGGTAATAGCATACAAGATACAATTAATGGAACTGTTAAAATGTGCCATCATTGACGCAAACGAATATACTCCATTCGGCCAATGATAACCGGTATCAAGGAGAATAGCGAAAGCGTACGGGATCCACATTATCAGAAACACTGCCCAAATGGTAACGGTGGACCTTAAAATGCGTAATTCATTGATACCTACAGGTTTTGAATTACCTCCCGCGCTATTGGACATACTTTCACGTAACTTCTTGTTAGATTCTCGGGTGAAGAGGAATATTTTCAGATAAGCCAACCCTGAAATATTCCATGGGAGGCAAAACCCACCAAGAAAGAAGAACAGAGTGTAACTAAAGGCACCATATCTATGATCATATGAACAGAGCATAAACTTAGGACTAAAGTCATGACTGCCCCATCTAAAGAAATTAGGCAGATCTAAGCAAAAACAGAAGATCCAAACAAAAATAACCATTCCAGGAACAGTGCGTCTGTTGTAGATCTTATCGTAGTATTTGAAATGACAGATCTTCACGTAGCGATTGATGCTTATAGCAGCGATGTTCATTACGGAGCTTAAGCAGGCAGTAATGCAGACAGAACCGAAGAATTCGCAAAGACCAGGTCTGGTATAGAGAAACCTTCCGTTGGTTGTGGTTGCCATTAATCCTGAAGCGTTGACTGCAATGGATACCATGAGATCAGCAATTGCCAAGTTGACAATAAAGGTATTGGACAACACGCGAAGTTTCTTGTGGATCATGACGGAACCAATAACAAGAAAGTTACCAATAGTTCCCGTTATCGTCATTATGATGGTTATGACGAAGACTGCACCAGCAGCTTTGTGGTCGATTAAGGATTCGATGACAGTGGAGTTGTACATCTTTATTTCCTGCTAATTGCGTTTAAATAATGTTGACAGTATCGTTTTGTGAAAGATTTTTAATATCTTACACAATTTGAATTGTCGAAACAACAAATTAAGCTTCTTATCTAATTTAAAAGATAAACAATCCACGTTGGGTTGGTTTTTTGTCGATGACATGCAATTGTTAACCTAGTCAAACGTCGACTTCCGTAGTAAACGATGTCGATATTTATATAATTACATTTCCTGTAGCTAACTCTGCCACAAGCGAGATCAGGTTCTTATTCGATGCAAAGATACTTAGTAATCATTAAAGTAGCTTGTTTCTACTATAAGGCCAGGTTTTATGGTGCGTCTTGCTATCTTTTATAGAGTATTTTACAGTGATGTATCCAATGCGATTATGAGTCGTGGCCAATAACAAAATAGGGACCTGTTTTGCTCGCAATTGATATCTTATGGACACGATAATTGATTTACGTAGATGTTGACGTCAAGTTTCTTTCAAACAGATGGTTTTAAACATGTTCAAAAACAAATTTAGCTATATTGTTGGGCAGAATTGTGCTATTAATTGCTACTTTAACGAAACAAAAGAGCAATTCATTTTTAGGTCATGCATTTCCATAAATAATTAGAATTTAATGAAATTTTAAAACGCAAGAATTTTTAAGCATGCTTAATGTATTTTATATAAAAAACACTCAGCAAGTTGGATGTTAATTAATTATATTTTTCTGCTAGATTGATGGCTTATTGTAGCATAGTCTGTGGACAATACCTTAGTGGTGCTCTATCAATAAGAGGGTTATTTGAAGGAAGGATATAATCAACCATTTTATAAAATGCAAGGCAATGGACGGCTTTCTTTCTTTCACTTGGAATTTTGGCCTTTGGGAAATTAATTTTGAATCTTATCTGCTATCCTTGACCATAGTGAATAGTCAATTAAGTTGATCGCATAAATACATATCAGTAAGATTTGGGTTGGGATATATTAATGGTGATTAGTTGTGATTTAATTGCTTTTAAGTCAGAAATATAGTAGCTTGTTTATATAATTACCTCTTAACTTCCAAGTCATTGAAAAGCAAGTTGATGTGCAACGTAAACGGGGGAATCTGTAGGATGTAGTACTTTAAAGCAGAAACAGGTATACTGTAACTTTTGGCCACTAACCAGTCGGGCAGTAACTCGTAAAAGTCCCAACATAAATTTTACCTGCCTAATATTTACCTAGAGCATGCAGATCTAATTTGCTAACTTATTCTGACCGTGTTGCGCTGTGTGTATGATTCATTGATGGGTTTTAATTGCCCCCTCCAAGAACCACACAACCACATTTGCTTGATTTTCGTAAGTATATTCCCCAACCCCTGGGGACCATACGTATAGGTATCACATGTCACAGGCACTATCCTCTTGTTATTGGCCACTGATGGGTGGTTGTTACAGTGCATCCCTTCATGTCTGTTGAAATCACTGTGGTTGAAATTATGTTGCCGTTGACACAGTTGCATCCCGAGACTGCTGAGGGTTTCCCATTGATAAGTTTCCGGCACCGACCTTAGCTCCTCCTAACCACCTACATGTCAGCAAACGCCAGTAGCCTTCACGGAAATATGTATTAGTAATTGCGTATAAAATGCTGTTGATGCAACTGTTAAAGTGCGCGAGAAGACTGCCGAAAGAATAGAATCCATTGCCCCAATGATAGCCGCGATCAAATACAATGATTAATGCATATGGAAAATACATGACGAGAAACACAACCCAAATGGTAACGGTAGATCTAATGATACGAAATTCGTTGATACCCACTTTCCGCGAGTCGCCTGTAGATTCGTTTTTCATACTCTTTCGTAGGTTTCTATTAGATTTTCTAGTAAACAAGAAGATCCTGAAATACGCGAACCCTGAGATCACCCAAGGTGTCATAAATCCCAAGATAAAAAAGTAAATTGTATAGCTGTAAGTGCCTCGTCGATGGTCATAGGTACATAACATGAATTTAGGACTAAACCCATGCCTTCCCCAACTGAAGAAACTCGGCAGATCTATCAAGATGCAGAAGATCCAAAAACTGACCACCATCACTGGAACTGTTCGCCGGTTGAATATCTTGTCATAATGCTGGTAATGACAGATTTTGATGTAACGATTTACACTAATTGCACCGATGTTTAATACGGAACTAACGCAGCTTACGATGCACAGAGAGCCAAGGAAATCACAAAGAGCTGGCCTGGAGATCAAAAACTGTCCTTCTGTGTCCAATGCAAGCAACCCAGATGCGTTTACGCCAAGGGAAACCATGATATCAGAAACAGCCAAGTTGATTATAAATGTATTGGATAAAACTCGAAGTTTCTTGTGGACAATGACGGAACCGATTACAAGAAGGTTGCCGATTATTCCTGATATCATCATGATGGTGGTTAGTACATAGATGGTAGTATTGAGTCTGTGGCTCACGTAATACTGCAGGATATTACTGCTGTTAGAAGCCTGGTTAGTCGTATTCACATCCATTATTATGCTATACACTCAAATTGAAGTTTATCATTTTCAGCTAGGCAATCAAGTTTGGTTAATACTGCCAGTTCTGGGCTTAGACATTCAGCGGTTTAGATTGGCAAACAGACAAACCGAGTTGAATGCACTTACCAAAATAACCGTCGATTATTATTGTTAATTGTTGGGAAAATAAAAGGCAATTTGATAATTGGTCCAAATTTAAGCACTTGTCTCTAGCGACAAGTCATTATAATTATAAACATCTCAAAAAAGTAACTAACCCCCTTAAATAATGACGATTATTCAAACACGGGTGATTGTATTACAAATCTGTAAAATGCGTTGGAAGCAGAATTTATTTCTGTACATTTCTGTACCTTATTTGTAGCAATTGATGTCACAGCGTACATTTAAATCAATGTAAACCAAGATTTGAAAGTTGCAGTAAATTGTATTGATTTTGTATTCAGTGTAATGGAAGGAAATCTGTGTAATGTATTGTAACAATTTCTATGTAAGTGCAACTCTCAAATCTGTACCTCACTACTTTAAATTGACCGATGCTTTTATTTTATAAATTCTGCTTCCAACGCATTTCACAGATTTGTAATACAATAGCCCCGTTTTGAATAATGTCCATTATTATAGGGGGTTTAGTAATTTTTTTGAGATGTTTATTTGTACGAAGAGCTTAAGAGTAGTATTGCGTACCAGTCAAAGAAAATCAAAAATAGTTGGCAGACTTCAAAAAATGGAATTTCTTCTTACTTTATATCAGGATGCAACTTTGGTCGAAGTCTACAAAAATCAAAATTATTTCATCACTGCACCTTCGTTACCATAGCAACGGCCAAAACATCAAAATGACAGGTTTTAGACTATTTCGGCACTTTTACAAGGCAAAAAATATAACAAGTTTCAGGATTCACCATATAAAGGAAAAATAGAGGTAAACCTTGAGAGTTCCACGACATAATTGGCAACATCTAAGCTTTCTAAAAATACAGTTGTTTAAACAAACAGTCTGTCCTACTTGGGATATTCCATTGTTTCAAATAGGGGTGTTTTTCTTAATTTTGACTTTCTGAAATATAGCAATATTCAATGAGCTGTAACCCCCAAAGTGGTGCTTTTTATATGTTATATTTTTCAGTGTGGCTGGACTAGATAGTACTGTACCCAAATAAATAAAAAAAAGTTGCGGTAATTTTAATATAGGCAAACAGTGTTGCCATAAAGATAGGTATTTTTCCATAAAATAAGAGTTAGACCAGGTTAAAAATGTTACCACACATGAAAGGAAATATTCTCACATAGTTTTTCTGGACCAGTTTTTCATGAGCAACAAGAATTTATGAGGTAAAAATAAAAACCGTGTATCCTGAGAACTTCCTGTGAGGGCGCTTTATTCAAAATGGCTGCCAAAATCCAATGAAAACTACTATACGGTTAAAAAGGTCGCATAAAAGATAAAAGTGACTAGATTTCGCATTTGTATTGATGAAAGTAATGTATAACTATGTCAAGGTATTAATAGAATGGTACCAACAGGTCACAGTTGGGAACGCTTTTCAAAATGGCCGCCAAAATCCAATGAAAAGCATATATATGGTTAAAATAGTCACTTATGAGGTATGATTGCAGTGGCGTAACGTCATAGGGGCACGGGGTTACATGGCCCCAATCGATCTGAATTTTAAAAATCCAAAAAACGGACTGCCACCCACATTGGTTGGTGCCCCCTCTATTATGATAACTGGTGCTACGCCATTGTATGATTGACCAGACTTTGGTTAAGCATTGATAGCAGTTATAGGCTAGTAATGCAAATATACGTCAAGATAATAATAGGAAGGTGTCAGGAGGTCACAGCTGAGGGCACTTTTCAAAATGTCGGACCAACACAGTACACCGTTAAACTTAAAATAGTCACTTAAAAAGAGGTATAATTGACCAGATCTTGAATTAATATTGATCCCAGTACAGTAAAATTAAGTCAATGTAATAATAGGAAGATACCGGGGGTCACAGTTGAGGTTGCCTTTCAAAATGGCATGATATCAGCCACAAAGCCACAGATAAAAGTGTTAAGAAAGAAAGTTGTCTTTGATAAGAGAATGTAATAGTTGTCTTTGTTGAATCATTCAAATATAGTTGTCTTTGATCATTGTCACCTCTAAGCAAGGGTTTCAGAGTGCTATATAGCGAGCTACAGAGTGCTATATAGCGAGTCAAGATGGCTAATATGATCACCAAATCTCCAAAATGACCACCAGAGAATTGTCCCTATGTATTGACAAAGGGCAGGATATTTACTTCCTACTCTTCTTGGTTTCACTGAATTCTTTTATTGTGTGTTTATCTTCGAGATCACTCACATCGATATCACTACATTAAGAAAATTATTCTTCATTATCTAGCCTATCTGAAATCAAAGCGGCATATAGGTCATATATATCTTCTTTTGTGAAAACGTTGCGTTCTCTGAAAAGAAGATAGCTGCACTTTGAGTCTGCTAAAACCTTTTCCTTCTTTGACACCAATAGACTGCTTTGTTCTCGATGTTGGTAAAGAAACTGTTGAAATCACAAGACAACTGTGATTACCTGGCGATAACTTTGGATGTCATTATTGAATTTATTGTCATACCTCTTGTTTTTCTCTCAACATACTTGATGCTTTATGTCAAGGAAAAATGCAACAATGATCAATTGTCTTGCCCCGTGTCTTGCATATAGGCCTACTGGCAAAAAAATGTTTAAAGCGAAATCCTCATACATGACTGGTAGGTGTAAATGTCCTGACTAAAGCCATCGGGACAACGGCACATGCAATGCCAGTTGCCTTTGCTGTAACTTCAAGAAGCAAAGTTACAAGCATTTGATTAGATGAAAATCCAGTTTTAAAAGTGACACACTGGCCTATTCAAAACAACACGGACTAGACATCTGGTTTGAGAGTGGTAAATGGCTAATTTGTGTGTGCCTTTGATTTAAAAGAAAAGGAACAAAAAACTGAAACAAAAGAGCTGACAAAAAATACAAGTTATGAAAAGTACAGAGAAGTAAAAACTGAAATAAATTAAATAAAGCTTCATTGAAGAAACTGTGTAGTCTCTTTGTTGCGCTTGTTGGAATCTTTTTGCACATCGTATAGGCCAATTTGTCACTTTTAAAACTGGATCTTCGTCTATTCAATTGCTTGTAACTTTTCTTCTTGAGGTCACATTGGAATGGATTCAATGTGGTGTCATAATGTGCAGGATCCGGGGGGACTCAACTTTAGAAGTGACGGGTATGTGCCTACCGGTGTCGCGAAGTAGGGGCCTATCGGTAACAAAGCGTTATTGTAAAAAAGGGGGTCATTAGGTACAAACAAAATAAAAAAAGGGGGTCATTGGGTATAATATTTTGAAAAAAATGGAGCAAAATTTGGAAAGTTTCGGCACAATTTTGAAAAAATGGAGCATAATTTGAAAGTTTTGACATTATCTTGTTGCATTTTGATGATGAAGGGGACATTGGGTATAAGATTTCAAAAAATGGGTCATCGGGTAGAAATTTTTGAAAAAAATGGAGCAAAATTTGGAAAGTTTCGGCACAATTTTGAAAAAATGGAGCATAATTTGAAAGTTTTGACATTATCTTGTTGCATTTTGATGATGAAGGGGACATTGGGTAGCCGCAACCAAAAAAGGGGGTCATTGGGTAGCCGCAACTAAAAAAGGGGGGTCATCGGGTATGACTTTTAAAAAAAGGGGGTCATCGGGTATGACTTTTAGTCGCCTTCAAAAGAGGGTTGACAGGCACATACCGTCGCTTCCAAAGTTGAGTGGCCCCCGGTGTAAGGATACTTTCTTGGCGCAGTATATTTAGTTAATATGTTGCCCTTCGTGAACATATAGGGACAATAAATTATTCCTGTGGACATTTTAGTGGTCATCTTGACTTTGTGACTCGTTCTTTTGCACCCTCAAAACGATAACTTAGAGATGACAATGATTGAAGACTACGATTACATCAAAGACAACTATTTCAATGTTTCAATTTGTTTTTTCAATAACATTACCGGTATCTGAGGCTTTGTGGCTGATTATACTGTACTTTGATAAATATTAATCCAAATTCAGATCAATTATGCCTCTTGAAGGAGGATTTCGTGATCCTAGCATCCTCTTTTTATGACATTTTTCAGTACATATCCACGAAAAAAGCATATTCCCAAAATTTCAGTTGATTCCGATTTTGCGTTTGCGATTTATGCATGATTATGTGTATTACACTGCTCCATAGACAATGCGTTGTAATTTCGTTCTGGTGCACCAGAACGAAATTCAAATTTCACGATATCTTTGCAAAACGAATTAATCTGCAAGAAATATTTTGTACATAAACATTATGTAGCCAGAGGTTTCCAGTGATATAAAAATCTCAACTTTTTTTGAGAAAAGTGGGGATGAGGCTGTGGATCACGAAATGCCCCTTTAAGTGACGGTGTACCATATACATATTAAAGCTTTTCATTGGATTTGGCAGCCATTTTGAAAAGAGCCCTCAACTGTGACCTCCTGGTACCTTCCTATTGAAATCTTAATTTAGCGTTACATTACTGTCATCAATACTTAAACCAAAATCTGGTCAATTATACCTCATAATTGACTATGGTAACCGTATAATGCTTTTCTTTTAATTTTGGCGGCCATTTTGAAAAGCGTCCCAAACTGTGACCTCCTAGTATCTTCTTATTAATATACCGACTTATTTATACATTACTTTCATAAATACAAATCCATAATCTAACAAATTCTATCTTTTATCCGCCTATTTTAAGAGCATAATTGTTTTTCGTTGGATTTTGGCAGCCATTTTGAAAAAAAGCGCCCTCACAGGAAAGTTTTCAGGATACAGGATTTTTACCTTATACATTCTTGTTCCTCAGTTTCTCCTTTCATGTGTGGGACCTAGCTCATTTTTAACCTGGTCTATTTGGCCGTTTTTCAGCATAGCTGTATGATAGCTAATAATAACAAGATGAGCAACAGCTTCACTGAGAGACGTTTTTCTGGCAACACTGTCATTAAAATATTATCAAATCGTGTCTCACTTTACGGTGTATTGATGCCAATTTCTTTTGGTACATTATCAACCCTAATCAGGATTTTCAGTGGAAGTAAATGCTCAAAATCCCTATTTTTCCACACTATCTTATAATGTCAACAATCCTAAAAAGTTCAAAGTTTCTGGCAACACTGCTTTCCAGTAAAACAATTACCGAACTTTTTTTTTTCTATAGATAGGTAGACCAATACCTTATCTACCTACCCTGCAAAAAATAATTTTAAAAAAGCACCACTTTGGAGGTTACGTCATTTTTAAAAAGATCATTTTTTTTTCATAATTAAATTAATGAAAAACACCCCTATTTTACAAAATGGTATCTACCATATTGAAATAATTAATTGTTATGTTTACTTCATTTTTGGAAAGGACAAGGATGGATACTTTATTGTATGGGAGAAGATTATTTTAATTCACGTTCTTCATACAGAAATATGACCTAATATTTAAGCATTTTTCCAGTTGTGAAAAGGGTAAAAATAGTGAAAATTGGGTCAATTCATATTTTGGCCGTTACCATGGTAACCATAGATGAAGAGGTAAAATTTTAACCAAATTTATACATGTTGACTCATTGTCTAACCATGTGCAATGTATAAAGAAAATCGATTTTTTGAAGTCTGCCACCACATCTTTGATTTTTATACACAAGGTCTCTTAAATTGAAGTTAGTACTTAAGTTATTTCCATAATTTCTTTCTCTACACAATCTTGGTTTTCATGTATTGTTTTAGTTGCTCAGAAACAGATACAGATATGACGACCCATTCACCTGGAACAAAGTATAATCATTATTGTGAACAGAGAAGGGTCGTTAATATAAAAAAGCTTTTAACTGAATGAAAATACTGAAGTATACAAGTATACATCAGTAATTATGAATTGCTCTGAGTAAATAAACTAGCGGCTGACGCCAATAATACATGGTAACAGACCTATTTCCCCCTTTAAAAGTACAGACTTGACATTTAATGTGGAATATTTTTCGCAAAGTTCCAAGACTTGTCTCGACGGAGTCTGCATAGACCGCACGGGCTAAATATTAATTGGGGTGTGTTGGGAGATGGTGTAAAATAATTGTTTGATAGAAAATGTGCTTTCGATAAGCGTACATTATGGTGCTCATAATGTAGCGAATTTGCTCAAAATCGCGGATTTAGGGAGGTTGAATTTGAGCTTTGTGGGGGACACAATTTCGGACTTTATGCAACGTGGTTCTGTTATTATCAAATTTATAGGGATTTGAGGTGATATTTCTTAAACTTCGTCAGCAACTGGCATTCATCACAGCTGACATACACTTACAATATACCAAGTTTTTGAACAGGAGAAGAGCTTAAAAATAGGGCTCTTAAAATCTGTACGTTCGAATGGCCTCCTGGGGTCAAATGTTATCAACTTACGGTACAAAAACAACTGTGCGGATTCCTGGTTGTCCAATGAACTCACACTGTTTCTTTGTGTACAGTAAGTTTATAACATTTGGCTCTAGGGGACCATTCAAATTTTCTGAGTGCATACCACTTTATAGGGCCATATTTTTTCAAAGCTCCACTTTCAAAACTGATAGATCACTTATGGGTATTTAGGTTCAATAAAATTGCCTCAAACCTCAATAAATTTGATAATATCAGAATCATGTTGCTCAAATTCAGAAATTCAAATTCAGTCTCCTTAAATCCGCCATTTTAGGCTAATTTACTACATTATGAGCGACATGATATCTTAATACTAATTACGGCGTGTCCGTCCGTCCGTCCGTCCCTCTGTCCGCGCGCTATCGCGTTCGCGTCCGCGCGTTTCGCGTTCACGCAGTGCACTATCGCGTGCTCGCGGTGCGCTATCGCGGAGTATCAACGGGAGTGTGCGCGGAGTACAGTGCGCGCATCGGAAAAGCATTACAGTGTGACTAACAGGTGCATCTCATCGGACCAATAAATTATATATGCCTTATTTTTAACACATATTTCAATACCGAACACGTGTGCACACCAAACACGTCCATGTAGGCCTATTTCAGCAGAACATGACTATTTCCGGAAGGTCTATGAACCGTTTTTGCCTTCACGTTTCTCGCGATTGATTTTATGACTATTCCCGGAATCCTCCAGAATGGTTAACATAAACATTTTTCGCTGTGGTAAGGCCTATAACCGTTTTTGCGTTCACGTTTCTCGCGATTGATTTCATTACTTTAGTAACGGCCTATATGCACGTCCAGATACTGATTTAAAAAGTCAGGGCAGCTGGCATGGCAGGTTATGGGTTATTAGAAATAGGCCTATCACGAGAAGCGCCCGACCCGAGAACCGCGAAATCTAGTAACCTATAAATGGAAAGCATATTTTCTGTCAAGCAATTATTTTACACCATTTCCCGACACACCCCAATTAATATTTAGCCCATGCCGTTTATGCAGACCTCTACCAGACCGGTCTTGGGAATTTGCGAACAAGTATTCCATATTAAATGTCAAGTCCGTATTAATTGTTGAAAAGGCAAAACAATGTGCTTCAATGCAAAATAGTGCTAATTGGGCTCAGGAAGGGCAAATATAAGGGAAACTGAAGTTGTAAAGGTGATTTTCCAAACCAATCGTCAATAAAATCAAATGTGGTTAGATTGTGTACACTGATGAAACATTTCATTTTAGGCCAAAAAGTATGTTAATGCACGGTTGCTATGGTAACAGCAGCCATATTGGATTTATTGGGGTAAATTTACGCGCAGCTTTATTCGGTAACGGTATGTTCAATTACTTTCAAATTTGGCGTATATTTGTGATAATCATGTCTAGAAAGGTCTTTGTGAAATCTTTGATGGAGAGATGTGATGTTCAGCATTGTGCTTGCTTCCTCTTCGCACACGCCTATGATTCTTCCTCTGAATAGAGTCTAATAGTCCTAGAGTGGTGGTGCTGGCATTCATCCAAGAGAGTGAGGTGTTTTAAATAAAAATAAAATGTAGATATTTACATAGCGCTTTATGCCGTAAACAGCCTCAAAGCGTTTTACATTTATTCCGCCGTCATTAGAATATGTCGGAACCACGTTTGCAGCCTACAAGTGGCGCAGGGTTCATCAGTACAACGAATGTGACTACCCCTAACAGCTTACCATTGCACCTGGGTGGCGTGAGGCAAGCGAGGCAAAGCGCCTTGCCCAAGGGCGCAACACGGTGGTGGAACGGGGAATCGAACCCATGCAAGCTCTCAGATTAGGAGTCCAAGGCCGTAACCACTGAGCCACCGTGCCCTCGTACGTTTTCCATCACACTGCGAGCTTGAGCCTTGTAAACAGTTGATCTGCCTTTGACATCAAGTTTATTTGCTATGTAATGGTCACGCTCTGCAATTCACCTCTACAACTCATAATGGTACTGTTATCAACCATGTCAATGGAGAGTGTTTGGTATCAATGTGGTATGAAATTGGAACTAAGAGGATTCTGCACACGACCGTAGTCACATAATTGAGGACTTTCTTTTTGTGTATTGTTTAGGGGTGGTGCAATAATTATGTGTACCCCCGGGTGGTGAATTTTCAAAATGGTCTGCCAAAATCGCTTCCCCCCCTTTGGCCGTGCCAAAAATCTCCCCTTTTCGACGTGCTAAAAACCTTTGCCCCCCCCTTTTCACGTGCCAAAAAATGTTTGCCCCCCCGGCCCCTTACACATGCAAGATTTTGGGGAACCCAAATTTAAAACCTTAAATTGTCTTATCATATAATGCGAGCGCAGTGAGCAGGAAATTTTGCATATTTGAACGTGTTCCTAACGTTTTCCTACGCCTTTTTAAGGCGTAATATTGAAACGGTACCCAAAATATCTGTGCCAAAATTGCTTGCCCCCCCTTTCGACCTGCCAAAAATAGCTTGACCCCCCTTTTGACCTGCCAAAAATGCTTCCCCCCCTTTTGGCCTGCCAAAAATCTTTGCCCCCCCTTTAATTCACCACCCTGGGTACACATAATTATTGCACCACCCCTTATTTCTATGCATAAAGAGGTTTTCAAGAAAAGAGATGTAGATGGGGATGTAAGAGATGCGGGGTTCAAGAGAAATCCCCTCCCCCCCAAAAAAAATTACAAAACATTTATTTGCATATATATAACTTAACTTTACATACATGTTGTTGATTTGAAAAATTAAAAAAAATCTGTGAATGGAAGAAACGTTTTGCTATCCTCCCAAAGTTGTCCCATTTCATTTCACAAACAATGTTTTGGGTCAAAAAGTTACATTTTCCGAAAAAGCTGCTTTTAGAAAAACATCCCATACATAATGTACAAAACGTTATCGATATCAGTGTTATGATTGATTAAATAGATTTTTGCTTTTGCCTTTCTGTCTCTGATCCCTCCCTCAGTCACACATGCAACTACAATTTGATACAAAACAACGATTCGTTGAAATGCATTTAACATGAATGATTTTTTTTAAAGCGTATGATCAGCAGTTGTTTTAAAATCACTAGAGACGAGAAATCCTGGGGAGAATTGAGTTCTCCACGCATACATTTTGACCTTGAATTTTGTTTTGACTTTTATTCTGTAAAATAAAGGTTAAATACTTGGCGAAAATTGAATTTTATGTGAAGCTGAACACATGAACATGTAGAGGAGAGTCTTTATTTTTGTTGTTGGCCCCATGTCGAGAAGTTATAGAAATGGTAGTATTTTGGCCGATTTGAAAAGGGGCAAACCACAGAAAACTACAAATTTGACTTCTGAATCGGATTTGCTGCCAACGGAGGTCAACGGCTTGTGACGTCACCTCCGGGGTCACCTTTTACCATTTTTGAAACATCTGTTGAATAAAAACTTAAAAGTAAACCCCAATTATGTCCAAAATCATGCCAATGAATCATTGTTTTATACTGACAACCCAGCAAATACAAAAATGTTTTTAAAACAAGTTATATTCTGGGTTTAGGTATAGGTAAAACGTTTTAGTAATATTAAGGTGGTACTACACCCCTGGCAAATTTTGTGTCTATTTTTGCATTTTTCTCAAAATTATAGCGCATTGGTGAGTAAGATATGTATATTATAGGGGCAAGGACTACAACTACTGTATTGGAAATTCAGCAACTCAAGGCAAGTAGTTATTGATTTATTGATCAAATATTGGTTTTCCCTCATTTTTGACTGTAACTCCAAAACTGTTGTCTGTGCTGAAATTCAATTTCCAGTGTAGTAATTGTAGTCCTTGCCCCTATAGTATACATATCTTACTTGTCACCAATACGGTATAATTTTTGAGAAAAATGCAAAAATAGGCACAAAATTGGCCAGGGGTGTAGTACCACCTTAAAGGAACTGGAATGTGCGTTTTGAGCGTTTCGACAGCATTTTTTGTGGCACCTGAGAGCACATCAGACCTATCGAATTGCATTCTGGATACGAAGAATGTCTTTCTGATATCAAATAATTTTCATTTTATGAAATTCACGATATAATACAAATTTTATGACAAATTATTAAAATTTGATATTTTTCACATTTTGGAGATATAACAGTCCTCGAAGTAAATTTTATAAATTTAATGATATACAGTAAGCCAAAAAATTAAGGTACCAGTTGCGTTCACCCCCTGTATATCCTAAACAAAGGCACACATGTCATAATTGGAACCAACAGCCAATAGCTGTATCTTTCAGCTCGAATTTAAGACCTCATTCGTTGACATCGTCCAAGAAATAAAGACACGACGATCCAAAAACCCAAGGAAGATGCAAATATAAAAGTTGCAGTTTGCCACATTACATGCCCTATTGATTTGTACACAAAACGTACGCGAACAAGATAACTAGCGCTGTGCTTTCATTGATTAGCACGAAAAACTAGCATCGTGCTTTCATTAGAACACAAAAGTGCAACTTTTTATTTCGTATCTTCATCAGGGTTTGGACTACCGTTTCTTTAATTCTCAACCAATTTCAACAAATAAGGTCTTAAATCAGAGCTAAAAAGTAGAGGCATCGGCTGCTTGTTTTAATTTTGACACATTTGTCTTTATTTAGAATATACAGGGGTGAACACAACTGCTACCTTAATTCTTTTGCTTACTGTAGTCTTAAAGCGTATGTAGCTGGGAGGAAAATCCGACGATCAATTGAAAATTTTGACCTTTCATATTGAAGATTTTTTTTCCAAAAATACCTTTTTTTTTTTGGTTTTTTGGGAAAAAATCCATATCTTTAATACGAAAGGTCAAAATTTTCAATTGATCGTCGGCTTTTCATCCCACCTACATACACTTTAGGTAGAAATCATCAGATTTATAAAGTTTACTTCGAGTACTGTTAAATATCAAAAATATCAATTTTAATGATTTGCCATAAAATGTGTATTACATTGCGAATTTCAAAAATCAAAATTATTTGATATCAGAAGGCCATTCTTCGTATTCAGAATGCAATTCGATATGTCTGATGTGCTCTAATGTCCCACAATAAATACTGTCCAAACGCTCATACCCCTTCCCTTAAATGTCGGATTATAAATGGTCATAAAAACGTTTTAGAACGTTTGGTATGAAAACACACTACAACAATATGTGCAAAATTTTCGTCTTGCTGACTTTGTTATCACATTTGTCAACACTTGAATAACATTATGTAAAAATACTTGCAGTAAGTTTTCAAATCATTATTTTTAATGTTAGGAAAACGTTCTATACCCTTTATAATCCCTTTATATAACCCGAAATTTAAACGTATTCTGACAACCTTTTATAATTTTTTGCGAATATTATCGAAAACGTTTTGTGTTTGGTGGAAAATGATTGCTTAGGTGACTGAATTATAGGGCGCATAAAATTAAAGACAACAAACAAACAATTAAATCAATCAAAGACCACGTTGATATCGAGAACGTTATTGTACATTTTATGTATATTTTGAAAAGTGCAACTTCTTCTGAAAGCATCAATTTTGGAATTTGAAACGGGAGAACTTTAGAAGTATAGAAAAATGTATCCCCTGTTCACAAATTTAAAAAATGTTCAAATCAACAAAAAATATGCCAAGTTATACGATGAAATGATTTGTAAATGTGGACGATGGGTATTTTGGAACCCTTTAGTTTGCACCCACTCTGTGATTTAATGACACCTCTTTTTTTTCAAATATTGTAAATATTTCAACTAAATGGTCTCAAATTCCGGGAGAGGAAGAAGAAGAAGAAGAAGAAAACAGCAGTAGTTTTGCAATAAAAGAGAAGAGTTTTCCTTCAAACAAAAAGAATTGGACATAATACATCTTTCTAAATGTAAACCAGTTTTATTATACGTACAATTTATTTTCTCAATATTTCAACAATATTGATCATTTTTGGTCATAATAAATATACATATTTGTGCAATTAGAAATTCATCAATATATTTATAAGGTAGAAGGTTATGCAACATGCAAGCTCCATTTGAAATCAACACCGACCTTTTAAGACTTTATTTGTTGAAATTGGTTGAGAATTAAAGAAACGGTGATCTAAAATCTAATGAAGAAACGAAATCAAAAGTTGCACTTTTGTGTTCTGATCAATGAAAGCACGACGCTAAGTTTTAACGTGCTAATCAATGGAAGCGCAGCGCTAGTACTCTTGTTCACGAACGTTTTGTGTACAAATCAACAGGGCATTTAATGCAGCAAACTGCAACTTTTAAATTGATATCTTCCTTGGGTTTTGGGATTGCCGTGTCTTTATTTCTTGAACAATTTCAACGAATGAGGTCTTAAATTCGAGCTAAAAGATGCAGCCATTGGCTTCGAGTCTCTTTATTTCTTGAACAATTTCAACGAATGAGGTCTTAAATTCGAGCTAAAAGATGCAGCCATTGGCTTCGAGTCTCTTTATTTCTTGAACAATTTCAACGAATGAGGTCTTAAATTCGAGCTAAAAGATGCAGCCATTGGCTGCTGGTCCCAATTATGACATATCTGTCTTTGTTTAGGATATACAGGAGGTGAACATAACTGGTACCTTAATTTTTTGGCTTACTGTAAATAACTCCAACATACCGAGTATAGAACTAAGAATAGCGTCCTAGTAAAGACACAAAACGTACCATCATTTAGAATTTTACCCGCTTAAATTCATTGCATAGTGCTAGCTATATTGTTGATAATTGTGTGTATCTGCATACAGAGAATACGATGATAGGGGCATCTATACAGTACACAGTACTTGTGACTTCGATTCACGTGGTCCAGCACGCACCGGCTTGAAAGATACCATTTTTTATTGTGAACATGCTCTGGATTTTTAAACTATAAACAAAAATTCCATAAATTAACTTCATAAAATAAAAGATTAGATTACCATACAAACGAAACAGTAATCTTTATTTTTACATAGATTTTTTAATAATGTTTTCAGTCTTCATTTTCACTAAATTTAAAATAAAATTTGGCGTATTTAGAATTTAAATTAAATACTCTGCTTTCTAAACCAGATCAGTTGTACCACGATTAAGTATCACGAAATCTTTATATAATATGCAGATAATATTCATATTCTTTTGTACATAGGATGCTTCAAATTGTACACCAAAAAATATTTCATTGAAACCTCTTTAAAGAAATTTTATTAAAACACATTTAGAAACAATTTCATTTTGGCGTATTCTGCTGTGATCATGATAGCGGTGAAGATGACGACAGCAATAATACTGATGATGATGGCGATTATCATGCGGTTGTTTGATGTGATCATTTAATCATTTTTCTAAAACATTATCATATCAATTTTAAAGTGAGATCAGATGATAACAGCATAGTAAGTATTCAAAAGAGGGCGGCATACAGGGTTAGCTAACGGTGACTCACAGTACGGTCAAAGACGATAACCGTTAAAAATCGATATGCTGCCCTCTATAGGTAAAGTATTGATCCCTTGTTCTCTAATTCAAATGTAATGCATGCCAAAAATGGATTTACCAAAAGCCGAATCCGGATTCGGCCGTCTGCCGAATTCATAACGATATAATGTTGAACTCTAGACCTAAACAATACCAACTGTTATCACAGTAGTAGGCCTATACACATGTTATAGCTATCTTTAACATAGATTCTCGTCTCTATATTTCTGCTTTTTGTTTATTCTATGAACTACACATCTATGTACAAATCGAGGACGCTATCTACATACATTTCAAATATAATATAAATTAGCCAAATAATATGAGTTTTTCCTTACATTTCATGAAGTGCTTGTCAAAATAAAGTTGTTAACAGAACGTTTCAAATACACATAAAGCCATTATTCAGTATTATGTTAAAATCACGACACATGTTGTAAGCCTTATCTATTTTAGTCATGTCTTACAGCATATACATTGTTCTTTTTTACATGTATTATACTTACAACATTGGCCTACATGCATACATTGTTCTTTTTCTTACATGTATTATACTTTTAAAACTATATACAAAATTCAACAGTAATATATTTTAAGAATATGTACAATCTACAAGATCTCTGTCGATCAGAATTTTCATTTTGTGACCATAAATCACGACACATGTTGTAAGCCTTATCTATCATGTCTTACAACATATCGAGGGTTTAGAGCCAGAAGTATAACTATGTCCACAATTACATGTTACTCATTTCACAGAATTAACCGTCCATTTGTTGCCGAAATGAGTAACATGTAATTGTGGACATAGCTATATACTTCTGGCTCTAAGCCTCGATATACATTGTTCTTTTCTTACATGTATTATACTTTTAAAACTATATAGAAAAGTCAACAGTAATATATTTTATGAATATGTACAATCTATAGGATCTCTGTCGATCAGAATTTTCCTTTTGTGACCATAAAAACATAACCACCCAGCAAACACAAAAACGTTTTAAAAACGTTTTAAATAAGTTATATTTTGGCTTTTGGTTTAGGTAAAAACGTTTTAATAACATTAAAATGTCGGGTTACATAAAGGTCATGATAACGTTTTAAAACGTTTTGTATGAAAACACACTCCAACAATATTTTTAAATGTTTTCATAAAATGTTATTGCAGACATATTTGCCAAATATTGTGTCAATGCTTCAATAACATTATGTTAAAATATTTGAAGCCAGCAAACACAGAAATGTTCTTAAAATGTTTTTTTCAAAACCTTTTAATAACATTTAAATGTCGGGTTATATAAAGGTCATGAAAACGTTTTTAAAACGTTATTGAAAATATTTTGGGTAAACATTTTTCGCAAAATATTTTTTCAACCCCAAAATAACATTCTGTTTAGAATGTTTTGTATCAACTTTTCAAGAATGTTTTTGGAATGTTATTAAAACGTTTTGATACCCTTTATTATAACCCGGCATTTAAACATTTTTTGTAAAACATTTTTGTTTGCGGAGCAGTAGATTATCAAAAAATGTTTTTTAATGTTATCAAAACGTTTTATACTCTTAATATACCCTTTATATAACCCGACATTTAAACGTTTTCTGACAACCTTTTATAACATTTTGCGAATGATGTCGAAAACGTTTTGTGTTTGCTGGGCAGTAGCTGTATTAGAAATAAGGCGGGCCATCGGATCAAATTCCCACCCTACGTGTCCGCAGAGCCCGTGACATGAGTGAGCCGATACACCACCCTACGTGTCCGCCGAGAACGTGACATTTTGATAACAAAGTCAGCAAGACGAACTCGTGTATGCTTCAGAAGTGGCGTTGTTGTTTGTTTGTTTATTTGTTGTTGTGGGGGTTTTTTTTTTGGGGGGTGAAACGACCAATTCATTGTCCTCTAAATCGATTCTGTGCCCCTCCATTTTCTCGTGCTTCGTGCACATTTCAACAAAAGTTCAACGTGATTATAACCAAATAAGTGGTATTTGTGCAAATGTTAGCGCGTTCCACGTTTAATTGATTCGGGAATTGGGTGCATAGACACCATTCTAAATTATATCCTTACTTCTGGTCATCACACTCCCTAGCTACACCACTGTACTTCAATATTAATCCTTTTCATATCAAGTAAGCAAATGCTTTCGCCCGTATTTATCATTACTATTAACCAGTGGCGTAGCGACGAGGGGCAAGGCGGGGCACGTGCTCTCGTGCGCTCCGCTCGCAATTGTTTCAAGAATTGGGGAAGGCGCCATTATGTATCCTTAGCTATGGGCGCCACTACCCCTAGCTACGCCACTGCTATAACTCCACGGCTGATGTTTTAAAAATTGTACCAAAAAAGTGCTTTGCAACATTTATAATGTGTAAAATTCACAATTTACCTTCTATTCAGGCACGTACAAATTGACGAGGGTCTGTAGAATTTTAGACCTACGAGTCCAGTTGCGGAACACTACTGCTAAGTTACAGCACTGCTCACACAACTTCACTTTCAATATTTCATTGATAATCGATATTAGTGATAATCGTCATAGTCAGCAGATTTTTCTAAACTCCATACATCAAAGAACATAACCGTGGAATGGAATCTGAAGAGAATATCAAAAGGTCCTGCTAGATGGACAATCACGTACCAGGCGGTTTTACCGTAGTACTCATTCTCTAGAGGGAAGATATCGTACCCTCCTTTCAATTCATAGGTACTGAGCAGCCACCACGTGACATTACAGACAAGAAGAAACATTAGCGTCTGCTTGGTGCGAGTATTACTTCCACCTTCCGGTGGCCTGCGATGCATTGCGTCCATGATTAACACACACTGAAGAATGGCTTGCACCATATGAGTCAGTTCGTCGAAGAAAATCAAACCGGCGTATGATTCAACGCCGACGCTTTTTGCCGAAGCAACTAGAGTGTAAAACCCTTGTAAGAAAGATCCCGATACACAAAGAAGCAATAAGAAGGTATCTATGATATGAGATGGTCTTTTGCGATGATCCACCTGCCATCCACCTCTGTGAATACCAATGAAAGATCCCACACACGCTGAGATACAAACTACATTCATGAAGGTTCGATAGCCATGGTAACTTGTGTAGTTTTGAATAGCTTTTGCTGCATCACCAAGATAAATAATATTCAAAATCAAAACGATGAAACCGCACATTGCGCAGATAATGCCGAGCAGAAGTCCGCATTCAAAACTAAAGGAATACTCGTTACCGCGACTTGTTTTACAATGATCCACTCTTCTTCCAATGTTCTTCCACATAATGAAGGCCATTGCACCAGCAATGATGCTGTATTCAATGGTGAAGGAATAGAGAAAGACAGATGCCTTGTGAACAGCTGCTGTAAGGCCAGCTTCGTTTTCGCAGATGTCAAAACCAGGATCGCCGGTTGTATCATTGTACGTTGTAGTTGTCGTGTTGTATCCTCCTCCAATTTCTCCAATTAGAAGACCTGTACAAATATGAAGCACACAACAACATATAATTGTTAACAGAGCTTGTAAATGTATGGGTATCGGAAAGAGGATTGATAATAAAATATACATCAGATTGGTATTGCATAACTATGGCAATCTCAAACGTAACAAATGCAGTGGTATCCGATTTCCCATTACACAACCTGGGTCTCAATAACCAGTTTCGAGCTTATTGCAATATCCTGAATATAGAAAATTATTGCAAAATATTAAATAACCATATTATGATAAACGAATGAGCCAAACGATGATCACATACTTCCCATGATATTATTAACCTGAAGGTAGAATATTGATGATTGAATGAAGGTTAGTGGAAAAAAAATGAAAAATTGTTAACTTCTGGAAATAAGGGGAAAATGATAAAACAATGGTAATAAGAGCATGTCCAGCAGCCTCCTTATGATGTCTTCAGCGTGCACATCAAAAAGACTCCATCAAAAGACTACAATCCTAACGGAGTCCTCTTCAATACCCGACCACTTCTTACATATCCTCACTTTTAATGTTTACATGGTCTTCGTATAGTTATTTCAATTAAGTAGGCTTTAGGAAAGCCATGAATCCTCTGCGTGTTTTCCCATTCATCATGTTCATTGTTGGTTCATCATGTTCATTCAACTCTGCCATTTGCTTCATGCAGCGATGTTTTATTTAGGGTATGGGTTTTCCCATCGTTGATCATTAAAATGACATGGAATATTAACAACGTTCGGTCATTTAATTGGTAGACATCTGTAGACAAATGTAATGACTTTGTATAGCTTCATTTTGTTTAAACACAGCAATTAAATATACTGGATATCGTACCCGGGGGTTGGAGAATATGGGTATTTTGCCTTCCCCTTCATCAACAGCCCCAAAAGGTTGACCCAATATTTTCTTTGGATTGTTTGAAAAAGTGAAGAGTAAAAATATAGGGATAATATTTAAACATTTGTTTATAATTGTCCGCCCTTTTTTCTTTAATAATTCTTTTTGTCACCCCTTCTTCTTCTGCCGCCCTTCCTTTTTGTCGCCACTGTTTTTTTATCCTGAGGGCTCGCGCCGCCAAAACCCTCTCAAAAGGTTATACACTTGAATATAAAAAAAATGCGCAGGGCATGTTGCTTGCATTACGGTATATCACTAAAAAATGACCCGGGCTGACGTCGTATGTGCGCGAATGCCTTTTCAAAAGCCGGGCGACCCACATGTTTTTATATATAATTTTAGTGCATTATACCATTTCCATCCATATTTTTGGTTAAGAATAGATTTTCAAAAATTACAACTAACCGAGCCCGTGAATTTATTAGGTCAAAGATTTGGCAGAAGTTGTGACATTTTTAGAGACAAAATTTTCGTTGACAACATTTCAGATACTAAATTGTTTGTGGTCTCTTTATTTATCGCTTTCTACAGTGTAATTCACAAGTAGTATTACCTTGAAACCTATAATTGCTTATTTTATTAATATTTTGATCTGATCTCCTTTTATGAAATGATAAAAAAAAATCATCTTCGGCAAGTCAACTTTACTTAGCTACATGAATACGTCTCAAAACCCAGTCTATTGTCACACTGTCACGATAGGCGATTGTTTACCTAACAAGGGCTACGAAGCGTTCCTCTTCACACCTAACGAATACTTACTATTATTTCCTCTTGACAAAAATGAACGTAATATGTTAGATATAAAATTCTACCAAGTATCGACTGGGGTTTGAACCAGCAACCTATGGGCCCGTAAAATTATTTAGGATCTCTGGTCAAGGGTTGCTAGGAAGCCCATAAGTACGCCCTCTCTTGAGTTTTGCGTAAACCCGAGCACGTCTACGCCACCAAAATGAATTATTCCTGAAAAAAGGCCTTAAAATGTGAAGAGGGCCCTCTATATAAACCCTCATAAACCTCAAAATGGATTTATTTTGCAGTTATGATTTTCATATTAAGCTCTGATCAGGCGTAACCATTTCGGGCGTTATCATATTCTGTTTGCCAGATTGACCTCATTCATATTTTCTTTAAAATTAATGTAAAGCATTCATTAATTCTAGGGACGGTGTAATTACGTTTGCTTAATCATTTCAGGAAGAGTTTATAAAAACAGAATCAGATCTGCAGCCCGGGATCTGTATAGCCTTAGGAACTTGTGTGTCATACTCATTTCAGATTCATGCGAACGCCAAAACCCTGGCTTAGCTTTTTTTACCCGTTCTTGTGCGTGCGCAGACGTTTGTCAAATCAGAGATCCTAAAATTATTTAGGATCTCTGGTCAAGGGTTGCAAAGAAGCCCGTACGTACGCCCTCTTTTGAGTTTGCGGATATAAACGCGAGCACGTCCATCCACCAACATGTGAATTATCCCTGATAACGGCCTTGACAATGTGAAGAGGGCCCTCTATATGAACCTCAAAGTGGATTTATTTTGCAGTTATAATTTTCATAAACATTGAGGGCATTATCATACCCTGTTTGCTAGACGCCTCACTCATATTTTCTTTTAAAAAACCCGAAAAAAACATTTTAGGAACATTTGTGTGTTATACTCAAACATTCACCCAAGTACCAGACCCGGGATACCAGACACCACGTTTAGAGCAAGTTTCCGTCCAAAGCATTGAGTGGAATGATGCCCAGATCCAGGTACCTGTTTCAAATTCATGTGAACGCCACCACCATGTACCTTACCTTTTTAAACCGTAGAAGGCGCCTGTCTTGCAATGGATCATATTCTTAAGACGATGGTGGCTTACCTCATTTTGATGCAGCAACAGCCCGAGCAACAGCCAATCGTAATCAAAACAGGAGGGTGAGAGTTCATAAGGGCAATGTCGGGAACTTCGGGGTCACATCATGTCAGAACATGTCAGAACATGAGGTATCACCAACAGCCATTTTATTTATTGAAACGAATGGTTGCTGTTCTAACTAGTAAGTGTAGAATAGTTGTTATAACATGATTATTTCATACATATTTTATCGTCTTGATTAATGTGACCAAATAATGTGTGGAACACATGAGATTAACTATCATCTACGGCCTTGGCTTGGACGTGGCTACTAGACATGCCTGGAAGGATACGGACCTTTGTCAATCCAAGTCATAGAGATGAGGTACCACTTGCGACCTTTGTGACCTTTTCCAATCGCAGTTCACGGTAAGTAATCGAGGTTCCCTGGTGTAACACGGGCGATTGAATGTAGTTTAAAATTCCCGGCAATGCCGCACCATTTCACAATTCAGGTGGGACGTATTCGACGGGGACCCAGCTATGGCTGCCATTGAGGTGTAGGAATGCGTGAAATTAGATTCGACTATAGAGGAATGGTTCAAAATGTGTGATGTGTTTTTACAATGTACCTATATAATAGTTTGATACCACGTGATGGATTACCGTCGATTACGCATTCTTTTTTAATAATTTCCAGTACGAACTTCAGTTCAGTGTATTGAAATTATCTTACCTTCTTATCTTATCCAATATCAGACAAGCAAAAAAATACAATCCTGAAATTACAGGATATGAAACGAACATTTTGCTATTGCTGTGACGATTTTAACAAAACATGGGAGTAAAGAGTTTGGCGCTCAAAAAGGCTGAAAATATCACGGGGTCGGCTAAGATTGACTAAATTTGTCGTCATTGGTTTACCATGTGAAGACAAAACTATGGCAAATAATTCCAATAAGTGTATTTATGTTGTCAAGCAATATGTTACTATGCTAAACGCGTTTCGGTGTGACATTACACCTCACTGCACTATAAAGTATAGTTTTTCGCTCTTTTTCACGCGATGCTATGTTATGATATAGACTTAACAAATTCACCTATCTGTAACATTCGACAGTGGTGTAGTGGCTCACTCGTCTGCCAAGCAGGAGTCCCGAGTAGGCTATAGGCAGAAATATATTTTGTGCACTTTGTTCTGTAACGGGGCAAATAGGGCCAAATACGCACATGTGGGAAAATATTGCGTCCAACGTCCAGCCGGTGTTGCCGTTACATTGTCTGCTTTTAATCAGGGAACCTCGGTTACTTACCGAGAAAGTTCGCAAGTGGTATCTCATCTCTGTTGCTTGAATTGACAAAGGTCAGTATCCTTCCCGGCATGCCTAGTAGCCACGTCTAGTCCGTAGATGATAATTATTCTCATGTGTTCCATATACTATTTGGTCACATTAATCAATACGATAAAATATGTATAATCATGTTATAACAACTATTCTATAGTAAATCATGACGCAATGACCAGCGATGACATTTTTTCTATGATTGGCAAGTGTCATGCATGTCAATAATTTTATCTGCGCATGGTCAGAGCCGAATGCTTACTAGCCACAGACCGTTCGACACTTAAGTTAGAACAGGAACTATTCGGTACAATTAACAAAATGGCTGTTGGTGGTAACTCATTTTCTGACATGCTGTGTCCCCGAGGTTCCCGACATTGACCTTAATAACTCTCACCCTCCTGATGAAAGTTTACAATACAATACAATATAATATAACATCGATTTTTAAGCGGTTTTAATCCACCCAATTGGGCAGTCACAACACCAGTTTGGTGCAGAGGAGACACAGTAATGGCTGAGAGGATTCTGACCACTTAGCTCGTTGGATTCGTCTAAATCTTACACATCAGTAATAGTATACAGGTTAAAGGGGCATTGCAAGATTTCACACTAAATGCAAATTGAAGTTTGCAACATGTACGCAAATAACGCAATGTTTGGCCATGTACTACCAATCAGCATTTGAGCAATAGTTCAAGCTTAATTCATTTAAGCATGATAAACTGTTTGAGCGCTGTTAAGTTTAAGTAACCATGTTCAATGGGTGGACTGATCTTTTGTTGTTTAACAATAGGTTGTCATACATACACTGTTTGAGCGCTGTTTAACATGTTTAAAAGATTAAATAACCATGTTCAGCGGGTGAACTGATCTTTTGTTGTTTAACAATAATTAAACAGGTTCTTTATAATTCTCAAGCAACCTGTTTTTAACAATTTAAGCAACTGATTAATTATTTTTTGTTTGAGAAATCTAAACATTATTTACTCACACAACTTGAGCTTTCGTCATCCAGGCTGATGGCGTGATCACAAGTGATCTGGTCCACTGCATTTCGCGCGGTGTTTGGATGCAATCTTACTACTCGGGGATCAAAGTTTGTTTTAGTAGTGTATCATTTATACGTGACTGGGAGAGAAAGAGCCGTCATCGCGGTTGATTGCATTCCCCCCCTCTCTTACGAATCTGTATAGCTTTTCTGATTCTTCTTGATGTGGCATTTGAGTCTTTGTCTAATACCCCCCTCCCAGTTGATAACATGATTTTCTTGTGCGACGTGATCTGCGATCTCCGACTTGTGTTGTTCTGATATTGAAGTTTTTCCATTTGCGCTGGTGAACTTTGTGTCTTTTACTGTTTCCGAGTCTTGTTGGTGTTCTTTTAACGGGACGCCGAATCTTCCTGTCTCACCAACAGCCTTTGCAAGATATTTCGTATAGCGCGTCACAGGTTTCTAAGATGCCTTTCTTGTCTTTGGGATGAAGTAGGATACTTTTCAGTGTGTTAGTTTGGTGCATGGCTGTAGATGTTTCCTTTTGATGGAGTTTCGTCCGTTTTCTTTGACTTCTTTGGTTGCTGGGTTTTAACTTCCATCTGGTGTTTGACTCTGTCAAACTCCCACTTAGGGTAACCTCAGTCCATTAAAACGTTCTTGATCTTTCGCTCCTCTTCCCTTTTGTCTACTTCTTCCGTCACTATGATCTCATTCCTGTCCATGAGGGTTGGTTCTAATTACACCGAGTTTCTGATGGAGAGGTGTTGAGACTTGTATGTGTCTTTTTACGGTAAACAAGCATTTTGATCGGTCCACCCTCTTTACGAGCAATTACGGCATCCAGAAAAGGGATTGTGTTTAGATGTTCTGTAAGCTTATTTGCTGTCTTTCTGAATAATCTCCAAAACATCATCCACGTATCTCCTTCAGTACTTTGGCTTGCAATCTAGTGGTGCTGTCATGGTGGCTTCCGTCTCAAACCACTCCATGAAAAGGTTCTCTGACTTTCTCACTCAGTCACGTATATGATCCACTTCTAAAGCAAACTTTGATCCCGAGGAGTGAGATTGCATCCAAACACCGCTGGAAATGCAGTGGACCCAATCACTTGTGATCAAGCCAGCAGCCTGGATGACGAAAACTCATGTCGTGTGAGTAAATAATTTTTGCATTTGTAAAATAAAAATTAAATTCATCTTATCTACAATCCTACCGATGCGTCTGTTTTACGATTTTAAGCACCTGGTTGTTCAGTTCACCCGTTAAATAGGGTTGTTTAATCTTTTAAACAGCGTTTCTAACAGTAAAGGAGATTCAAAGACCGTAAACATGTTTAAGTGTTAGCATAAGCAGTTTATTAATTAACATATGTTTCAATTATATACATATCTTATTTCCTTTTGCCATGATTTTTATATATGCATGCAGATAAAAATAAGAAATGTCATCTGCAACGCTCTAGTTTGAGTCGTTTACCCAATGTTGGGCGTAATCTTTGATTCAGCAATGAACATATCATCTTACATAACCTCCTTGTGTTTTTTGTGTTTATTTTGCATTTTTGATCAGGTTCTGGAAATGCGCTATATTAAATGCTGTTTATTATTATTATCTATTAGTATTATTGTAAAAGTTAATTTCTTGTTATAAATAATAATAATATAAAGCTACAATCCTTTTTGTCCTTACATCTGTACATTGATGAAAGTCAGTGACTACAAATGACAATGCTCATATATCGTTATATCCTAAGTTTAATTAAGTTACGTAACTATTAGAGTACACGTAATTACGCATAATGTGTCCATGTTTTTAAGAGCGAGTTGGTGTAGCGTTTCCCTTCTCATGCTCAGTGGGTTCAGCTGAGACAAATACGCATGGCCCATCTTGGCAAATGTTCCATCTGCTTTGATCTTATAAATGTACTTTTGTAATTTGCTACTATAGAAAAGATGATCTGCATATCAGTGGGCATATCCCCGTAAAATATTTTTCAAGAACTCCTCCTACCGCGGAATGTGCGAAAGACCCATTTCAATTCGAGTTATTGACAATAAATAGGCCTATCATTGTTTTTAAATATTTACAAAAATTCAAGTGATATATTTATAGCTTTAAAAAAATAATTATTTGCAATGAATCAAAATGTATAATTCCAGGTTACAATATATTGCACAATGATTGAAATATTATATACAGCAATTATGTAATAGAAATACTCAGATTTCTCAGCATGGGTACCAATTGTATAACTGACGAATTTAGGGTGTAACCTAATGCTACCTCTAATCCTATAACCATAACCTTATCTCTAATTCTAACCCTGTTTCAAACTCTAACACGAATCCCATTTCTAAGCCTAACATAGGATGCGTCATGAATCAGTTCAACATTATTAGGCAGCAGAGGCAGAAGTTACGTTGAAATGAGTAACAGGTGAGGTGATCAATACGATTTTTTTTATCAATACGACATTAATTGGATCAATGTTTGCTATACTATTCAGCAAATTCCTTCAGCGGTGTCCGTCTGCTCGTGTGATTATCGCGTAAAAATAACTAGCTCACGCGATGCTACGCAGCTTGACCAGCGAACGAGGTGCCGATGTGATGATGACGTGATTCAATTAGCCAATAACAAGCCCACTTCCGCATACGCCATAAACTGCGCCAAATTCGCCAGCGAAGTTACGTAATGTTACTATGTCAACGGGATCACGCGCTTGAGTAATGAACCACGATCGAAACAATGGCCACACAAAGTATATGGCACTCGAAGACATACCAAAATAGCGTGATTCGGGTAACCAAGAGAAATACGTAACCACTTCGATGCTGAATTGACAGACAGCTGAAGAACCGTGCTAAAATTATAATATAATTTGATAATAAAACTCTAATGACGTAATAACTACTTCGTATATCTTGCATACAATTGCGTGAATAATACAGGACTAGTTCCGTATATTAAAAACCATGTTGTAAAATTATGCCAGAGATGTTTTGATATTCTATCTTTTGATACCATGCGTCTTGCTAATGCTTTGTGTTTCCAAAAACTAATATTAATATCATGCAGCAATTTGCACGACTTAATTCTGAGCAAATGGGCTATAGTAATTACTGATTTTCTTGATTGATTATAGTCATTTAAACATTTTGAGGAATATGCTTGAAGATAATTTTGATATATTAAATAATCAGATCACTTGGATTTAAACAACTCATATAAAGAAATTGACAATTTGATTGATAAGGTCGTGTGCATCTGTTAACTCCACTTAAATACTAAATGTACTACCAAACACTCTAAATTCACACCAGTATATAAAATTTGGTGCATTTGTAGAAGTTGGCAGAGCGCGACCACTTGCATAGCCCGAAACAACCACTAGTGCTTTGGGATAGTCGACAGGGGGCAGGTGCTTCTCGTTTTGATTTGTAACTTTTGAAATTGCACCAAATTTCTTATTATGGTACCAATCTTCGTCAATTTAGAGTGTTTGGTAGCATATTTAGTATAAAATTCTGCATACGACCTTATCAATCATATTGTCATAACACTATTAGGTTTTGGTGTAGGACGGGATACATAAGTGCGGACTTTCTTTATGTGAGTAGCTTATTTCCAACTGTTTGATTGTCCATCTAATCAGTCTAATGAACGTCATCCGTATTGACACTGCCAAAACTCCAGATCTCAAAGAAGCAGGCTGTGGAATGGAATCGGAAGAGAATGTCAAAAGGAGCCGCCAAATGCACGATAACATACCATGCAGTGGCACCGTAGTAATTGTTCTCCAGCGGAAAGATGTCGTAGCCACCTTTGAGCTCATATGTACTCAGAAGCCACCAGGTGATGTTAGTGACGAGAATAAACATAAGAACCTGCTTGATACGAGTCTCTCGGAAGTTATCAGGAGGCTTCCGATGCATAGCGTCTAGAATCAAGACGCATTGTAATATAGTCTGTGCCAAATGAGTGAATTCATCAAACAGAATAAGACCCGCAAAGCGTTCCATGCCAATCGAAGCAGCCGAAGCAACTAACGTGTAAATACCTTGAATGAATGAGCCGGATACACAGAGCAGCAATAGAAAAGTATCTATGACATGAGCTGGTCCTGCATTGTGATCCACGACCCATCCACCTTTGTGGATCATAAAAAATGCCATGACGCAAGCAGTTATGCAAACAATATTGAGGAAAATTCTAAATCCGTGATAGCTTGAAAAACTCTGTTCAGCTTTTTCAGGTTTTCCCAAGTAGATAATGTTAAGGACCAAAATAATGGCGGCACACATTGTGCACATGATTCCCATTAACAACCCACATTCGAAACTAAATGAATATTCATGATCAACATGTGTTCTGTTAGGCTTTACACGCCTGCCAATGTTTTTCCACATAATATAGAACATAGCACCTGCTATAATACTGTATTCGATGGTAAAGGAATACAGGAAAACTGATGCTTTGTAGACGGCAGCACCGAGCCCAGCTTTAGGATCACATTCGTCTAATACTCCTGTATCATTATACGAAGAGTTGTGAGTGTTTCCGAAACCTAAGAGAGCTGCAAGGAACAAGTAAAGTTTAGTTAGTAGGTTGCTTTGAAATCTCTCTGTATGATTGAAATTGTATTGCTGTTCATCTTAGTGTCAACATGTTCAATCACCTATGTATATATAATCAGATCCCTCCCTAGAATCCATGAGCGTAAACTAGTACACAACTAACCATTTAGCGTTTTCGTGGCATTCATGGGTAGTAAGTTCAATATTTAATGCCTTATAAATTAATTAACATTTTGTCAGTTAAAGGCTCTGGTAGCAACGTTTGGACACTATTTTTTGTTGGAAATGATAGCACATCAGACATATCGAATTGCATTCTGAATAAAAGTTCTTCTGATATCAAATAATGTTGATTGTTTGAAATTCGCGGTATAATATACATTTTATGGAAACGATTACAAATTTATATTTTCGATATTTAACAATTCCCGAAGTAAACTTTATAAATCTAATGATTATGTAGCCGGGATGAAAAGCCAACGATCAATTTTAAATTTTGTATTATATCGCGAATTTCAAAATATCTATATTATTTGATATCAAACATTCCGCGCATTCAGGATGCAATTCGATAGGTCTGGTGTACTCTCAGCTCCCACAAAAATACAGTACAAACGTTAATATCTGATTCCTTAATGTAAAAGAGAATTACAATTCTTTGACAACAAAATATCATATTTCTAGTTTAAGAAATGTCAAACATTACTGAATGTCACGTTACAAGTATAATGTCAACCAGACTATCTGAGACCACATACAAGACATACTAATATAATTTTTATTCCGTGAAATTTTAACATTGTTATGACCTTTTTATGTTATTTGCAGATTACTGTTATACTGATTGGTTAGTAGTACTGAAAAGTATTTTTATTTTATTATAATTAGCAGTCTATCAATTAATTTAAAGATAAAGCGATTAATCAATCATGCAAGAGAAAAATATAGTCATTACTTGTTCTCAGGAAACATTCACAATTGCCATGCTTGCTATAAGAAAAAGACAATGCGTTAAATAATCATGAAAAACAAGCAATTCAAACAACACAATCAAGAATGCAATAATTGGTCAAGAAGAACAATTGTTAATTTAAAAGATGACACTGAGACACTTCGTACAAATATTATTCTGAAATGTCATGAGCCCAGGTCATGTAGGATTTAAACATTTTTTTAAAATATTGTTTATGAAAAAGAAGCCGTTTTGATCCCCGACTTGAATAAAAAGGTTACTCAGTGAAATGTTTGCATAGCGTTGGGTTATTAAAACTGTTAATAATGAATTTTCAAATATGATTATCAAACGTGCAAAAAATGAAGTTTCGGCTGTTTCTCATGTTTATTTCCTGTTTTGTGGTTAATGGTTTCCTCAACAAAACAAAACAAAACAAAGCAAAAACAAAACAAAACAAAACAAAACAAAGCAAAGCAAAAGTATATTATTGTGTACTGTTAGTCTCATCAATCCATGACGTTTGTGTTAATAAAGCAATTTATAGTTAAAAGCAAATAATAGTTAGGCAGCATGTGTGGTTTGGTCTTATAGCGCTATCGGTCTCCCAATGGCTCTTTCTATCGTACCTTAAGTGTAGATGTTAATAAGTATATTAAGCATAATAATGAATATGTGCATATAATGATATCGTTGTTTATGTAATTAAAATCCGATAACACTATATGCAAATGTTCAGGTTAAGATAGAAAAAGCCATCGGTAAACTGTTTGCCAAGTCTTCGTGTATACGAGCGCGACGTCGACCATGAGTATGGTTAATTTGTAAACATTTTTACATATCAGCGCACCGAACTCGTTAGGCAAGTTATCCAGCCAATTTTGCAAGCGTCCAAAATCGTAGTTGACCACAAACGCACCTGGGCCGGCATCCATTATCCATTGTTCTTGTTCTTCTGTGGTGTAAGGATCAATAAGCTTACCATACTTTCCACCACCACCACCACCACCACCACCACTGTCACCATAGCCACCATCGATTGAAGTCTTGATGTATTTCAAAATGAAGTCTTCCCAGATTTCTTCGATGACTGTTCTTGCCCATACTGATACATTGGTTGCCATCAGGTGCATCACCATCATCCTGTAATAGTGTAGAGATTTAAGGTTAGCGACTATTTTTTTAACTGATCCCAGAGGGGTCACTCCCATTGTGGCCTGTACACCATCCGCGATAATAAAAATGCGTAAAAAGGGTCGTTTTTCGTGGGTAGGCACAATACGCACGTATCGTGTTTAGGGTGTCAAAAACATGAAAAATTTGAAAAAAAGGGTAGCAAAACTGCAATTGCTAAATACGCAGAAATTAAATTTAGGGTATGAAATCTGATGTGAGGAATAAAATCCCTGTTTGGGGTGTGA
Organism: Amphiura filiformis; assembly: GCF_039555335.1. Lineage (NCBI taxonomy): Eukaryota > Metazoa > Echinodermata > Ophiuroidea > Amphilepidida > Amphiuridae > Amphiura > Amphiura filiformis. The sequence continues at coordinate 9,546,271 of NC_092635.1, forward strand.
AACAGGCGCGTGTTACCTGTTTAGGGTTTAGTTTTAGCCAATGGTTAAATCCTTGTTTATGGTGCTTTTCCAAAGTTGATTATCGCGGATGGTGTACATGCCACAATGGGAGTGACCCCCGGGAAACTGATTTTGTAGTGAGCGAATGGTAGTGAGCTTTGGCAAAATTTGCATTCAACATTTCATAGTGAGGGTGAAGAAGAATTAAAATATCACAGATATACTATTGTAGGTCTTGTGGTTCTTGAGATATGTTGTAAAGTTGGCTGGAACAACGACACTTTTGTAAAGCGTACATAACTTATTAACAACAATAATTCAAGCAAGTTTTTAAAGTGTATGATTTGTAGAATAAACTTTTGCAAAACATCAAAGTGTTATTTTACAATAATATATTGATTTAGATTTAGAAGACGTGGTAAGAGACTAAAAGTGTGACCTTTGATATATTGAGCCCATGAAGCTTCTTTAGCCACCCTGGCATGGCAATTGGCCTTTTCGATTATAAATCACTAAAATAGCATCTATGAGCCACGGCAAGCAAGCTTCATACGGAGAAGAAGAATGTAGAGGAGGGGACTAAACGTAACAAGCACCCAATCTATGCCATATGCCTTACCGTGCAAGTGGGTTCCATCTGACAATACAGTATTTTGAGAATCTCCAACAGTAGTAGATTTGAAGCATAGTAAAAGCCACGTTGAGGATGGAACCAAAGGCATAGATGCCTTTGTTTCCACAGGCGCCTCCACTTTTCTCGATATATGCAGCAGTACTCATGATCTTCCACAAACAACTACCAGTACCGAAGAACAGAAGTCCCACTATAAGAAAGAAAACGTAAGGTTTAGGCTAAATATCGTCACATTGGACTACATTAATTCTGTTTATTTGTTTATATTATAAATACTACTACTACTACTACTAATTTACTACTACTACTACCACTACTACTTTACTACTACTACTACTACTACTACTACTACTACTACTACTACTACTACTACTACTACTACTACTACTACTACTACTACTACTACTACTAGTAGTAGTCTACTACTACTACTACTACTACTACTACTACTACTACTACTACTAATAATAATAATAATATAATAATAATAATAATAATAATAATAATAATAATAATAATAATAACACTACTAAAACAAATACAAGAAGTAACACCCCTTCCATCTTGTATTTAATAGTTGTATAATACTATATAAATTACATGTTGATAAATGTTGCTTTTTAATGTTGTGTAAATGAATTGGGCTACCCTGGATAAATATGATCAAAATAAATAAAATATATAAATAATATTTACGAGTGACTATTATCATGATGGTTATAATTCCTAAATTCATTATATTCACCATTTAGGTATTTGTTCGAAGCTGTTTCATCAATGTGCTCTTCATCCTGCTCAGCTGGTAGAGGTCTTTTTAATACAATAACGACAACCATCCATGCGATTGCGATTATGTATAGGAATATAAAGAAGCCTTCAACGTGAGCCGTCGTGACAGCGTTCAGGTCGGGAGAATACTTAAGAAAGATTTGTGCAGTGTCGAGTACAATTACCAGTGAGACAACAACCATGAAGTGCATGATACTCAAGATGGTCCAGACGTCCTCTCTGGAAACAAGAATAAGATATACCTATTAATAAAAGGACTGAAGCTTAAAGGTAAAAACATTCCAAAACGGATAATTTTTTCACTTAAACATGATAATAAACAATTTACCCCAAATGTGGGAAGCATCTCGGACGAGAGAACTGTGCTTTCTATTGGTTAGAACATTAAAATGCTTTTGAGTTTGAGTTCGTTCCCTTCTCACCGTTTCTTTAATTCTCAGCCGATTTCAACAAATGAGGTCTTAAATCAGACTTAAAGGTATTGGCTGCTTGTTTTGATTTTGACAAAGATGTCATTAGATGGCACATGTCTGTTCTAAAGTCATTTTCTACATAAACGAAATATTGCTAATAAGATGCGACTGATTGCAAAAGCAAATGCAAAGAGAATGTCATATCTTATGACTCTAAAAAAAGCCTTTGCCTACCCCTACCTGGACTACTCATGTTAATTCATCCTTCCCAAATTGATTTGAAACACGTCTCTAGTTTTCGTGGAGACTCAAAGCTAGTCTTTGCGCTCGCTAGTCCAACAGATCGGTTCATTTGTCCGAAAAATAAGAAAACATTTTTAGTCATGCTAGTCTGAAAGTCAGGGTTAGAGTACTAGCAAACTTAAGGACTAGCGGGTGTATACCAGTGTTCGTATTCATACATTATACTATAAATACAAAGACATCATCATTTAAGTACTTACTCCTCATGGTCACCGTGGTCATCATGATAGCCATGGTCATCATCCATGAAGTTGTTGGTGTCTTCCATGCCCACATGGACCCCAGTGGGGTATCTCAAACTTAATTCTAACGACCCCATTGGTCCTTGGTCTTTGTACGGTGCTGGGTGATGAGGTTCTTCTGAGATAGTCGCGTAAGCTGGAAATAGTAAAAGCACGGAAGTTTATTCAAATGTGTCTTGCCTTTATACCCAAGTATATTATAGTATGAATCAGAGACGCAACATTTGACATTTGGAATTATGTTTTAAATCACTGTATTCATCATGCAAGTAGCACTTTCCGGGGGCACTTTATCTGACGTTTGCAGCATTATTCAGCGCGTAAACGGGTCACCATGCAGGTGCCACGAAAAGTAATAAGTCAATTAAGGGCTTGGATTTAGAATTGATCATGAGATGCTACTCTCTGTTGTAATACATACACAAAATTCGTTTGAAAGACTTGAATAGGGCGAACTTTTGAAACTCCATACAATCCAGCTGATGGCTGTAAAACAATGTTAAACATTTTATCGACGCTAATTAATGTTAATATTCAGGAAGATCAGCATGCCATCTGTATAATGAGTGAGTTAGTATTGCAGGCAGCCCATTTCCGGCATGCAATGATAAAGATCCATAAAAGAAAGTAGATTCAAATTGGAAAGCATGCTGAGGCCTCGTATTTGGCACACACATCACTGTTTGAACAAACGTGAACGCGACACGTTTACGTACCGTGTTCAAGTTCTTTCACCTATAGTGATGTCTTGAATGTCAGACGTATACCGCGAGATCGCCACCAGTTACCCAGGGACCGGGATCAAAGGGAACATAAAAGTTCGTGTAATGTTAAACAGAATACTATTATAATCAGCGACAAAACAATAAATTAAATTAATATTTCAAAATTATCACATGAAACGTTTTTAAAATGTGATATAAAATGTCCTAACGTACCAAGTTCATATTCAAACCTCTTCCATCTAAACAGTCCATTATCTAACAATCCACAGTGATATAAAATTTCCTAATGTACTTGTTGCTTGTCTAAGCTTATACATAAACATACCATGAGCAACAAAGCGTCAAATGATCAAGACCATTGAACTGTTCACGCTGATTACGCTGATTTGAAATTTAAAAAAAGTACCGTACAGATCGGAAAGGAAAACTTAAGGCATATTGGAAATGAACCCATAAAATCATAAAATCGGTCAAATTGCTAATATTCTAACATTTTCTTTTCCTGGCAAGAATAACGACAACGAATTTGAGGAAAGAAATCCATGTTATACTTTAATCGTAGGCTAGATATTGAAACACACCATTTGTCAAATCTATTTTGGTGTTTAACTATAAATATGTTTAATATGACTGTGTAAAGTTGATAAATTTAGTAACCCATTACCTACATGTTTCAGTGAATATTTAAACATGTGATTAAGTTGTAGGAGTGATGTTTGTGGTTGTAGGCATGGAAATTTTTCATAACATGTTAATATTGATATGATTAAACCCCTCTTGGTAAATTGATGACTACCTGTGTTGACCGCGAAAATCGGAGAAAATTTGCTACCATTTATTTATTATAAAGATAAAAATAAAAAATAAAAAATTTTATTTCATGGCATCAAAACGATTTGATAATCCACTCATTTCATGTTCCCGTTAACTATTTTATATTACAATTGAATGCCTTTATGATAAATGGATTTCACCTTTTTTTACTTTTCAGAATAACATACTTTCCACTAACCAGTCGACGCATTGACTGTTATATCAAACTGTTCGAATGTCAGAACTAATTAGAATAGGCTAAGCACCCGGTTGTTACCAACGAGAAACGACATGTACCATACGAGTTTTCCTGTTTCTTACAATAAACTGGCTAAGGAAAACCTAAATATAGCACTTTGAAGTCCCGGATTTGAATTCTCCCTCACTACGAGACAGCACGTGTCATAATGCATGCCCGGGGTTACATGGTCAATTCCCGCAAAATGGCTACAGGCAATTTCGACATGTTTTAATAAGTTAATAAGAGAAAGTTGTGAATTTCAAGTATAAATGGGATAAAGTCCTGATTGAAAGCGGTTTCTATTTGTTCGTTTGCTTGTATGTTTGTTTGTTAACTTTTTTGTTTATCTTACTTGTCATGAGAAGATAATAACTGAAACAGGTCAACTCAGTCCAAGATTTTCTTTATACGGTCGACGTCTACTTGTGATTCGTAGATTATAAAACAGGTAGGCATTATGTGCTATGGCATCAAATTTTCAATAGTACACAGTGATGTGAAATTTTCAAACGTACTTGTCATTTCATAACACCTATACTGAAATACTAAATGGTGTATAACCTAGCAACTTGTCGAATTTATAAGGATGTCTCATATTTTGGTATTCTATTTCAGTTAATAATAATCATAATTGTTTTATGTTTGTGTATGTACGCGTGTCTTCTTTTTGTTCACCTTTGTGCAACGACATCTGACTGTACGTCAAAAATCCACCAACTCACCTAATAACCTTTGGCTTAAAAATTAAAAACTTGCTTCAAGGGTTTAATGCTTATGTCCATGTTTTGAAAACGTTTCTCAATTAAGCGTAGCCTATACTTCCGATTGCCTATTTACATTAAGCTGAGAAATCTTCCCAACACGTCGTTCGTAAACTATCTTCGGTAATGACAAGGTATATCTGATACATCACAGTCACTTTCAATGACTCAGTCATCAACAAAAATACTCTTATTTGGCCTGGTAATAACGTTATTTTTCTTTTTCATGTAAAAAAACCAAATAAGCTCGAAACTATATTATTTCACTTCCATGTTTCCTACTTTGATTGGAATTTGCTCGGGTATGTTTATGTAAAAGTAACATCAATCTCTAATTTAAATGTTACAAGAAGCAGTATATCTTGAAATCGTCGTCGTCTTCTTTTGTTTCATTAGTTGTTGGTTTTTTTTCGTGTTTTTTTTTTTCTCTTTCTTTCTTCTTTTCTTCTTCTTCATCTTGATCCCCTTTGTATTTTCTTCAAGCTAGCCCAGCTACAGTTTCACTTTTTTAATATGGGTGTTATATTGATTGTAGTTTGTGACACCTGCTAAGTCTCGTTACTATATATTAGGCACATGTTAGTGTTGATCGCATGCCAAGTTATTTACCATACAATCAACATAATTAGCTAATTCATAATACATCTTCATTAAGAATAGTTTACATTTGGCATTAAGGGGGTACTACACCCCTGGCCAATTTTGTGCCTATTTTTGCATTTTTCTCAAAATTATAGCGCATTGGCGACAAGTAAGATATGTATATTATAGGGGCAAGGACTACAACTACTGCACTGACAATTCAGCAACTCAAGCCAAGTAGTTATTGATTTATTGATCAAATATTGGTTTTCCCTCATTTTTGACTGTAACTCCACAACTGTTGTCTGTGCTGAAATAAAATTTCCAGTGCAGTAATTGTAGTCCTTGCCCCTATAATATACATATCTTACTTGTCACCAATGCGCTATAATTTTGAGAAAAATGCAAAAATAGGCAATTTGGACAGAATGTAGTACCCTATAAATTGGTTATTCTACACAAAAGGTGTCTCGTTTTCAATATAATCTATTGCCTATTCTACACACATGCTGCCTTGTGGCTTTATGTTGAATATATTATATTGGCTATTGCAGTATGACCTGGGACTTATGTAATATATTATTTTCTTATGATGTAACTACCATAGCAATAGATGAATACAAATGTTGAATATATCGCCCTGCACTACAACGTTCACGCGGTACCTGTGCATTGAACCATGGATGTCAAAGAACAGGGGGTAAAGACCTGCTGAATCGTAATTCTCATATCATGCTGATCACTCGCACCTGTAAGATTAGTATCTTTGAAAAGAGGGTGTTGTATTCAATCTATTGCAGACACACACCATTAATGTACACAGGTGATGATCGCAATCTGCCTGTAGTACAAGGCGATATATTCAAATATTGTATGTTGAATATATTATGGTTATTTCACAGCCACACACATGATGACTTGTGACCTTGTGTTGAATACTTGGTACAGTCATGACAGTAGATAAAACAGACCATTATTACTACTTGGTGCGGGAAACGGATTTAATTGATGCGGGAAGTAAAAAAGAAACTTCCAATTTATTTCTTCCTTTTGAATAAACCTGAACATCAACCATTATGTAAAAAGAACTTAATGGTGGCTCACATTTTGTGAACAATTCAAATCTTATCCTATATGGTGTAACGGGTCCTGAGCGCCGTGCTTCTATGAAGTAGATAGCACTGCAAGGCATACCATCCTATCTAACTTTATTTCCCTTTTAGCTAATGACTCAATCCTTGTGTTTCCTGGCCCTGCATATCTCCAATATTCCATAATATCATCGAGCAGGTGGCCCAAATTTTCAACTATGCCATTATGTTCTTATCATCAAGATTATGATTATGAAAATGTAATAATTGGTCATTTCAAGTTTATTGAAGATATTTTAGTTTAAGTTATTTTAATGTAAGGTAGTAGAAATAGTACTAGCTTGAACCTGTTACAAGCATTGTCTGTGTGTCATGTTTGATTTGTAAATATCAAATGTAGGGATAAATTTATAGTGATGAAAAACATATTTATCGATGTAACATAATTTTAATAAAGAATAATAATAATAAATAATAATAAATAATAATAAATAATAATAAATAATAATAAATAATAATATAATAATAATAATAATAAATTTTGGATTTATAAAGCGCCTTTCTCCAGATCTTAGAGGACTCAAAGCGCTGTAATTTCGCTGCAATGGTGAATCATAACAATCAGATCGCATCAACTACGTTGCTGCCGAACGGCGCACACCTATCCGCATTTAGATTGTAACTTCCACCAATTATCTGTGCAGCTCCCCAAATTCCACTGGGTGAAGGAAGTTTTTGATAACCACACAACTAAACCGGAGATCCCGGAGAAAACCTGCGAGAGCGAGCATAGAATCGGGATAAACCAAGTGCATATGAGTCCCTGGGCCGCGCCGGGGCTTGAACCCGGGACCTCAGTGGTGCAAAGCGAGTGAATTACCGCTGCGCTAACTCGCCCTCCCTGTTTGTTTATAATAAATTTGAAATAATGTTTGAAATAATGTTTGTAAATTGGCGGAATTTCATGATATTACTTGTTCTTATTAATAAGTTGAAATATGAATTCAGATCTAATGTACTTAATGGTTAAATTTTAATGGCATTTTCATACAAGTTTCTTTTGATAAAAGACACAAACAAGTAAGAGATTCAAAATAGTGGTTCCGTACTCTCTTAATTGAAAAGACTGACTAAAAAGTGTGAACTTGTTCAGGGAAGTACTTTACCAAATATATACCAATAAATTCCAATTCTAGTGTCAGTGGAAGAAACATTAGACATGTTAGAGATTGTGTATTTTTGAAGTTGAGCATATTTTATTGCTCGTATATCACTTCACATTTCAAAGGACTAAACAATAATTATAAAAGCGCTTTCAAATAAACCATCTCTAAGTAAAGTTCTTCGCATATTCTTATCTTTACATGCATACAAAAAAGAATTATTTCGTTTTGAATCAATTCCTATCCGTGACATCTACACCTAAATTTAGCCTCATTTGAACATTGGAAGGAAGTAGACATTAATGTGCTCTAGTTATGTTGCTATGTTTTATGTGTTTATCTGTAAAGCACAGATCTATTTTAAGTAGGGTTCAAGAACATGATGTCAACAGAAACATTAAAGTAAAATATATTTCCTTCTTTGTATGGTATACATCCGCTGGTTATAAAGTTCGCTAGTCCTAATGTACGCTAGGTTTAATGTCCGCTAGTCCTAAGGACCGCTAGTCCTAAGGTGCGCTAGTCCTAAGGGCCATAAACCCAATTATGATTGAGTACTGTTTGATTTTGCAAAACATGATAACTTTTTCAATCCCCAAAAAAGTGCTATAAATAACTAGGCGTAGCCCGATCCTGCAATGACATGGGGCTCTTTAAATATTCTCATTCAGTTTTAGGAGCGACGTTATGAAGAAAGAACACCTCCCCCAGTCAAAACCATAACCCAATTTCTTAACCCTAAACCCTGATCTTAACCATGTAGAAGCTAGTCATAATATATTGGCGGTAGAATTCTAAATATTGCCCTTTTTGTTTTTATCAAATTAACGACGAAGAATACAACATGTGTAATTATCACATCGTTAAATCGAGCTCGAGACCCGGTTGCCCTTTTATATTAATAAATACAGAATGAACACGTGAACAAACTGCACAATTGTAAAAACTAATTTGAATTATGTAGGATGTTAGGTTCCCGTTGGCTACACAGGTAAATAGGTCAAAGTGCATTAAACTCTTATTGACAACTACTGGTTTGACCTATTTTGTGTGTTACCTTGGCAATAAAGCACCCTAGGTGTGGCAAAGGTTTCAAAATATGAGTCAATATGACGATTTTGACATACACTAATTTGATATAAATCGAAGCATTTTTTAAATCTGAACTTTGTCACTCTTGCTTTAAACGCGAATATAGGTTTTTTTTTCTGGATCCTTGCGGCTTTTGGAATGTAGGCCTATTGGTGTGTTTTTAACCAATATTAATTTTGACCCATATATAAACTTCGATGTCCCTTCCTTGCAAAGCAGTTGCTCGGGGTTTTTTTTTTTTTGGGGGGTAAATAATACCAAAACCACCTATGCATAGTTATTGTTTTTTAATAATTTGTGCTAGTATACGGAATATCTCATCTGGTCTGTGTCACCTATCGGTCTCACTAAAACACTATCAAATCAATATTGCTACAGTAGTAGTATATCTGCATTATTATTTTTGTTTCCTTTTTCCCTCATCATATAAATAGGCTTTACTTAAGTTTCCATTATCCATTTTAGAAAAATCACCTACTGCTATGACACCAAGAAAGAAACCTTTTGCTTTCCAAAAATAACTTGACCTGGCAGGTTCCTTCCTTTTGGAACAAATCATGAATCTGGAATTATACACTAAATACCGCACTTACAACAACTGTACTCATCTAAAATGTGCAATTATGAGTAATAACATCCAGGTACCGTTTTCAGATTGCGGAAAAACCTGCACTTCTGTGTAATGTCTGACTAACGTGAGCCCTGTACAATATGCAATAGTTATTCGCCGTATAAGTGATGATGTAACAGGATTAAATACCATAGCAATAGGTCAAAACAATTTCTGAATCATTGAACCATATCATGCCATGATGATCACTCGCACCTGTAAGAATCGTATCTATGAAATGAGCGGTATTGTATTCAATCTATGATTGCAGACATACACAGGTGATAAGTGCACCCTGCCTGTAGTGCACCGCGATATATTCAAATTTTGTGTTAACCTATTGCTATGGTAGTTAATGCGATTTATTACATCACTTCTACGGCGTATTCCATTGAAAACTGTCTTGCAACTTCTGACTTCTACATGTCTGCAAAAGAGTACATCGACACCGACATGCAACCTTTGCAAGCTTTTCAACCGGCATGCAACCTTTGCAAACTTTTCAAACATACCCTCTAGCTTCTGCAATGCCTTCCTCATAGCCATATCAACCCATTTTGTTTCAGCAGCAAACCAACAGAGAATGTCGCCCAATATCTTGCCATGGAATACGTTGTCAGGTGGTAAATAAAGCGCCACCTTTTTCCGTTCAAAATACACATCTAAATGATTCTGTTCTATGATTCCGTTACATATTGTAACCTCTTACTTAACTCATTTTGTGTTACCATGACAATTTCGTCTAAAGGGACCTATAATCATGACATCAGCGGAAAGGAACACGTTTAAGACTAAGGCAAGACATTATTTTAGTAAGATTACTCAGGCTCTTAGACTGAAAGGGTTCATATTTTTAAGGACCTGTCGTTTTTCTACATTTTACGCTTCTGCAAGAATGTTTGCTGCTGAAGAGCTTGAGATCCGTGCCCGTATATTCCGTAAAAACTATTTTCCTATTTCCTAGTTTGGAATTTTTTGAGTATTTGTTTTATTTCTTTAAACGTCCTTAAGCAAAAACTTTGATAAATGAAATTGTGTTCTATCGATCGTAGCAGGACAATAATAACTTTCAAATAAAAATAGTTTCAGATAAATTGTATATTTCATCATACATTATCAACAATGAAATTATCGGGCAATGTGCCACAAACAGTTGGAACGCGACTGGTGATGTGAACATTATTTCAAGGCTATTTGTCTATGCTAACGTTAGTTAATACAATACGAAGCTTAATCTGTTACCTTACAGGGTGTCCCCGAAAGATCTGTACCATTGGAAACTGTATATTTTTTGGAAATTTTAATGCCCGGACCAAATTTGGCCGGAAGATGATTCTTTTGGCGCCATAAAGTATAAATAACTACTTGGTAGTTTCTCCCATATTCATTAGAAATCAAATATCCACTTTTTTTTTATCATTCTTTGTTGAAAACTGTATTAAATGTTAAGGTGGTATTTGAGACACTTTCTGGAAATTAGGCAATGCCCTCAGCATGTTTTAACAGATTAATAGAGTAGAGTGAAGTAAACTAATCTAATGTACATTTTGTTTTAACATTTTCATCAGGACTGTTGTTGAAAATTATGAAAAGGTTTCATAGTTCTAGTCCAATAAAACGGCACTCACTATGGACGTTTCAAAGTCTATCAGACTTCTTTTTCAACACTATTGATGTTGTGACCTGTTAATGACATTGAGGTCACAACATCAGCAGTGTTGACAAAGGAGTCTGCTAGGCTTCGAAACGTCCACAGTGAGTACTGTTTTATTGGACTAGAAATATCAAACCTTGTTATAATACATTAATACATTTTTTTTTTATCTTATCGTTTTTTATCAATAATCAATATAGTTAATAAGCTAAGATTAGTGAAAATGCTCATAATTATATATAATTTTACCAATATTTGACTAAAAATGCATAAATGTATACCGTACTTTTGTTTTGCAGACTTGTGGCTTGAAACTTGGCCATAATAATTATGTTTCTGATATGCTCTAATGTATTATAAAGCCTAACCACCCTCTAATTTGCATATTTGCATAATTAATTTGCACTTATGCAAATTAACTCATTAATTATGAAAGTTAGAGGGCGGCGTGAAAATATACCATGAACAAGTACCATGAACATTATGCATTGGTTTTAGCAAAACATTGGCAAAATACATATTAATGAACATTTACATTAAGTTTAGCTCATTTATTATTGATCAAGATAAAAAAGAAAATAAAAACCGGAAGTCCGATTTGCTTCAAACAAAAGCAATATTGATCAGTGTAATTTACTTAAAATATGCGCAGGTCATTGTCTAAAATATCACCTTCATTTGGCTGATATGGTAATACCGTAAAAACTCGATACTTAGTATAATTATGTGCTTACTATTGAGCGCTTTTAAAACATGCACACAAGAAGAGCCCAATCAACAAAAGTGTAAAGGGTTTTGAGCAAATCATTGATACACATAGTTACATACGAACAAGTAAACCTGCAAATTTGTGTCTCAACCCCATTAGCTCAGTTGGTAAAGCGTTGGACTATTGTGCATTTTTATGTTTTCAAAAGCGCTTGATATTAAGCACATAATGCTAACTATCAAATTTTTACAGTATAATAGCCCATTTGTCCGAAGGGTTATTAGTACAAATTGATTTATAGCTTGGGTTTTAGGCATTTTAGGTTATGATTAAAGTTAAGGTTATGGTTAGGGTTAGCATTAGGGTTAGTGTCAAGAATAGTGTTATGTTAGGGTTAGCGTCAGATCTAGATTTGCGAGTCAGTGTGATGTTTAAGTTTCGGCTTAGGATTCGGTTCTCGGGTATAGGTTAGAGTTAAGTTTGGGGTTAGAGCTAAGGGTTTAGGATTTATAACTACTCTTATCGTATTGGGTTTTTGGATTACTTCCGGGGATTAATAACCCTTTGGTTACTGTTTTTGATAGAATACTAGACTGTGTACATATCGCTGCAAGTGCACAGTATAATAGTTTATATAACCTAATGTAACGTACAAGGTGCAACGTAATGATGTGTTTAAAGAGTGAAAACTTCGAAACCTGACTAATGCCGAAACTAAAACGACAAACCTCTGAATCAGGTCTCACAGGGTTAGTCAAGAATATTAAAAGAGCTCACTGTGTTTACGGCATCCGACCTAACAGGTCCCTAAACACATGAGCAGATAAATCCAATATGGCGGAGACAATAATTTGGCAAGCTTCATGCATAGTTATATATTACATTCAACGCACTTAAACAACAAGCACAATACGTACCTTGTCCGATATTCTTCTTGGCTTTTCCCCAGGCCTGCACCAGACCCTGCAATTTAAAGCTTGGTGGACGATTCCGGTCTTGTTTGAAAAAATTGCCTCTGTATCGCCGGCCTCGCCCGATACTTTGTTGGAAGGCTCTGGGAACGTCAGCGGGAGGGGCGTTCCGATTAACTGGCACTAACTGCATAGGGTCAGAATGCTTGTAAAATCCAATGCATAACGCCTATGACTGCTAAGTCATCAAGGAAGCCGCTTGGTCAATCCCAAGCTTCACGTAGCAACAAAGTTGGCTATAGTGCAAAGCTGCTTATGTCCTTTCTGAGTCTAGCCGTACTAACTGAAAATTCCAAATGTACGATTTTCAGGAGGCCCTCACAAGGTAAAAAAGACCTTTTTATGGTCTCTTGAACGTGTAAATTATCGTTCTTAAATCAAATATAAATAGAAAATTTAGGATCTATAAAAATGCTGGAACTTTGCATTTGACAATAAACATAAAAAACAATAATAAAATTAATACTTAAGAAAGGCGATATTCTTAGTGGTGGTATTTGGGCTCCAATATCCGCTTCGTAGCTACTTATTTCCGAGGACTTGCACTGGATAATTGACAATTGTTATCCATTTAATGATGGCAATTAAGTATTATCCCGTCCTTGGCTGTTATAAGAAGGTAGCGGCAAAAGAACTGGTATGGTTCAAGAAAGATTCCACGATCTGTTAAGGGAAAAAACGAAAAAAAAACCATTAACCAATCAAACGGGCGGTGTTCAGGAGATAAAAATAAACTAAAACACATGATTACAAGTCATTTTGACAACACTGCGGCCTACGAGTTTATGAGCTGTTTCTCGAGATAATAATCTATGAGCATTTATCTTGTTTGAGGTGACAACACCCTTTCTTTTTTGGTATGTAATACTAATACACGTTTTATGTCATAGTGACCAAAAATAATGTTAAATCTGTAAAACAAGGTTTTTCATCCCATCCTGAAATTCTTCAGTATAACATGAATGATGTAGTTTTTTCAGAAACAAACGGATAAAGAACATTTATTCCAAATACTTTTCACCATTGCATTGTTTATATTTAAGTTAATACATATTCGAGTATATTACACATTAAGTGTGTTCTAAGTGCCTTTTTAAAACATACACATGATACATGAAACCATCAACAGTTTGGTGCATTTGATTTGCGCATGCACAGGAAGTGAATTCCATAAGGGCGGTGCTGCAACTGCAAAAGATCTGTCACTCGATTTATGTTTTGATTTTGGTTCACAGAAAGTGATTTTGATTTTGAGCGCTAAGTGGGTGATGGATTGTAAGTTTTCAATAGTACATTTGAATAATCAGGTGCATTTCCATTAAGACATTTGTAGGCAGTAAGCATTAATTTGTACACTCATAGAAATTGTTCGTTGGCATTACTCAGTAAGTTGATGTAAGTCGTTGCGTCAACTTTCCGAGTAATGCCAACGCGTACAATTTTGAGTAACGCTGACTCGATATCATTATATTGGTCGCACTCATTTGCACTTACTTTATTGAGTTGTTACAACTCAGAAAATGAAACTAGGTTAGCATAATTTTCTAGAGGTGTGGTATAGTATACAACATTTTGCACTGATTACAAAAATAAATATTTGAATGCTGCTAATTGTGCAGAAAATGATCAAATTATGTGAATTAAGTAACAAAGTACCAAATTGGAATAACTCAAAACAATAAGTACCAGTAACTTATTTTGAGTTGTCCAAACTTTCTCCTTTTGAATTGCGCCAACAAGGCGAACGAGTCATTTCTATGAGTGTAGACAATTCTCTTTAGTGACGGAAAGCTAATGTATTTTTTTCAATGTAGTTTGAACATTACAAAACGTCTTCATTATGCGTCTAATGTTGGATTATGTTTAACTGCAACAGAACGACGAGACAGTCGCAACTCAAATTTAAGACATAAAAAACTAAATGAGGATTGACCATACACTTATAGAAATGACTTGTTCGCCTTGTTGGCGCAATTCAAAAGGGGTAAGTTTGGACAACTCAAAAATAGTGTAAAAGTTGCCAAAACAAAATTCATTTTAGTTATCCGAACCTAAAAAATGCTGAAAAAGCTCAAAAAGTTCCGTCAACTAATCAGGCTTTGTTGGCATTACTTAAAAGTTGATGCAAGTCGTTGCGTCAACTTTTTAAGTAATCCCAACTTCTGAATTCAAGTTCAGGGAACTTAGAAAAATAAACAAGGTTCAAAGAACCAATTAGTTGAGTTATTGTAACTCAACATGTAAGTTGATGTAACTCGTTTATATTAAGTTACTGGTACTTATTGTTTTGAGTTATTCCAATTTGGTACTTTGTTACTTAATTCACGTAATTGGATCATTTTCAGCACAATTAGCAGTATTCAAATATTTATTTTTGTAATCAGTGCAAAATTTTGTATACTATAACACGCCTCTAGAAAATTATGCTAACCTAGTTTCATTTTCTGAGTTGTAACAACTCTATAAAGTAAGTGCAAATGAGTGCGACCAACATAATAATATCGAGTCAGCGTTACTCAAAATTGTACGCGTTGGCATTACTCGGAAAGTTGGCGCAACGACTTACATTAACTTACTGAGTAATACCAACGAACAATTTCTATGAGTGTATAGAGGAGTAAATATTCAATCAAAGAATTGCCTGGATTTCCAAGTCTGTTTTCTGAAAACGACTGGAATTCCAGTTGGAAAAAAAAAAAAAAAAAGCTTCGAAATCGAATTAAATGAAGGAAAAATCACGGAAATATCCAAATGAGCTCTCAAATTAAGGATGTCTGATTATGAACTATTTTTCTGCCGGATTTTTTTTTTTTTTTTGGACACTTTAAAAGTCTGGATTTCCAACAGTCACGATTGAACAGAAAGTCCGGAAATCCGAACTCCACTATAGACCCTTTTCCCTCTTTCCCATCATGCACTATTCCAGGGGGGTATGAGTGTCGCAAACTACATCATCTCCCCGGGGAGTACAGAGTTAAGTTCATTACATTATGGAATACGGACATTTCGGCTGGTGCCTTCATCACAAAAAGGAATCCCCGATAATCACGATAATGGCGCCGCGATCTCTAATACCTTTCGGGGCAAAAACAACATTTTATGCCTTATGGACATGGTGTCCTCAGCCAAAAAAGTTTCCTGCTATTGAAACCTAACTTTGTATACATTTTATAGACCTAATGGTGAAAAACTAACGACGGGACACGCAGTGATATTTTGTCGGCGTCTGTTTCACTTTTTTTTCGGAGATGAAAATAAGACGTAAACATAAATCTCTTACACAGATGTTCTGCATCGCTCCGTAATTGCATCACTCGTGTATTCAATAATTACATAATTAGTAACATCGATGGCCTTTACGATAATCCGCATATATGGAATCAGTATGCCCATATTAAGACAAAATAATTGCAAAGGCCTGGCAAAGACCATCGGATGCACACGATCTATGAGGTTGATGAACTACGTCATACCCCCCTGGAATAGTGCATTGTGGGATAGAGGGAAAAAGGTCTATAGGGGGTGTGCATTTATTTTCTGGAATAGCCCATTTGGTCACATTGAGATTAATGGCAAAGAAGGTTGTTATATAATTAGTGAAGTGCCCGAAAAAGTAATTCAATTTTATTGTTTAATTTTATTTACCATTTGTAGCTACCCAGCAAACACAAAACGTTTTCGACATCATTCGCAAAAGGTTATAAAAGGTTGTCAGAAAACGTTTAAATGTCGGGTTATATAAAGGGTATATTAAGAGTATAAAACGTTTTCATAACCTTAAAAACATTTTTTGAGAATCTACTGCTCAGCAAACAAAATGTTTTACAGAAAACGTTTAAATGTCGGGTTATATAAAGGGTATAAAAACGTTTTAATAACATTCCAAAAACATTCTTGAAAACTTGATACAAAACATTCTAAACAGAATGTTATTTTGGGAGTTGAAAAAATATTTTGCGAAAAATGTTTGCCCAAAATATTTTCAATAACGTTTTAAAAACGTTTTCATGACCTTTATATAACCCGACATTTAAATGTTATTAAAAGGTTTTGAAAAAAACATTTTAAGAACATTTCTGTGTTTGCTGGGTTCAAATATTTTAACAAAATGTTATTTAAGTATTGACACAATATTTGGCAAAAATGTTTGCAAAAATAGTTTGCAATAACATTTTTGAAAACATTTAAAAATATTGTTGTAGTGTGTTTTCATACAAAACGTTTTAAAACGTTATCATGACCTTTATATAACCCGACATTTTAATGTTATTAAAATGTTTTTACCTAAACCAAAAGCCAAAATATAACTTATTTAAAACGTTTTTAAAACGTTTTTGTGTTTGCTGGGTATAAGAGATGGGGACCCCTTTCAAGTAAGCATGAAAGAGTTTGTGTATAAAGACACAGATATGCAGTTTTGCCCCGAACAGACAACAAATTCAATCATATCTATTTTTGGATCTTTGTAATCCCTATGTAACTCAATATGGCCATTGTATTGCACGATGTAGGGAAGTCCCCGTGGATGTAATAAGGTAAGAGTGACAAAGAGATTAATTATAACTGCGGAATTTCTAGTTTTACTACTTTGGTATAAAATCTGAAATCGTGGCGGATTTTAAGAAGAGAGTTATTGGAGACTCTCTAATATGTTGGTCGTATGTGTTTAAAAGAGAGATACATGCATAACCAATAATTACACTAATTATTGGTGTGATTATACAGTATATATGCATTTATTCTTCACGTGCAAATTAATACAGCATAACGAAAATGCTCTTCATCCCAAGTGATTAATATTCTTCTGTAGACTTGCTGGAGTCTGGTTAATAAACAAAACATTTCCGCAAACAGCTTAAAGAAAAACTTATCTCTAAGTACAATTAGGCCATTCTCGAGCACTGTAATTTGTCATGTCTGTTAGTCATTTTTATTTATTTTTGTTGATTTCATAATCTTCGTTTTGTTTTTTCGTCAGGGAAAGGCAATTCTCAGGCCTTATTGGCCTTCCTCCCTTTTCCGCCATATTGTGTTTCTTTATTTTTGATGTAGTTGTATTTTTTTTTATATATGGAAATAAATGAATGAATAAATGAATGAATGAAAACACCTGTCAATAAAGCTGATCATTGCAGAAAAGGCCCTTTTCCTGGAGAAAGTGAGTGATTGGTGAAAGCAGCACAATTTATGAAATTGTTATCTGTGTGAGGATTTTATACACAAAGGATGCAGTGATCGTCGCATGATAAGTTTTGATTAGGGTAAACATCAGTCGCCGGAACATTGAATGCAGCAGAACTTTGTGATCAACAAGAAGGCTGCCGGATAAGTAGTAATTATTATTGTGATTATACTGTATATATGCATCTATTATTCATATGCAAAATCATTATCAATCATATTTAATTTTTCATTAAATATTTAGATGTTGTTGAATCGTTAAAATTATATATATCAGAATAATCCAAAACTATCAAGTTATTGAACAGCAAGGATGAATATAACTGACGAGTTTCTTTTTGTGCCTGGTGTAGTATCCGGGCTAGTATCAACGTAAGGAGGTGGTTTTGTCCATGCAGTTTTAACTCTCTACAACATTATTTTACTATGAAATTTGCACAGATGGTGTAGATAGCCCCCTTGTAGCAAAAATTAATTTTTATAATTTTGGGACTCAACTCCCTCTTAGTTCTTCTTATTCTTCTTCCTTATTTAATAGTGCCTCCCTCATATTTATGAGTATTATCGCACTGCGTACGGACAAGCTGTACTTATTTTAACTCTGGAACCTAGATAAGAGTAGATGAGTGTATTTTTGAAGTACAGTCAACAGTACCGGGATGATCCCTGCTCTTTTCGAATAGCCTGTGACGTTCTTTAATGTGCACACTGCATTAATGTCAGAAATACATGTACACGGAACCGGCGGGTTAATGTGCCCTCCGAAGCACTAAGCAAGTAGAGTGAAGTGCCTTGCTCAAGGACACAAAGAGGCAGCCGAGTTCAAATGCCTGAGCACAAAACCTCAATATGGCCGAGCCGAGGTATTCAATAGTTATTTGCTATCTCCAATGAGCAATGCAATTAAAAAAGGACATAATCATCATGATAGTTTTGACCTCCTCGATGATGAATCGGATACTGCTCATCGATAATTATGCTCAGTAACCTAATCTTACGTATATATTTTTACACACTTTAATTAATAAATAAAGGGATTTTTATTTCTATGCAAAACACAATGCTCTATTTTGTATAAATGGATAGATATGGGTGTCCACCTCTATCCAGGGACAAAGTAAATTATCCATAATGACGTCACTATGACACCATCATGTCAGTCTTCCATCGCAAAAAACATTATTTGTGGTTTAAGAAATCATGCAAACATACGATTTTAGATTTTTAATTTAAATATGAAATCAAAAATCGTATCATTTTGATTATTGTTGTAGAAATAAATTATCAGTGGGCCTCATCAGCATGTGTCATTTAGCCTAAAACTGATGTTTTTGTAGGATAATTCAAATAACGATCGGTCATAGATAGCACAAACTATACATTTTTAAATCCTACTCATCAGACGAGTAATTTGATATATCTTTCAACAAGATCGAAGCTTTCTCAGTTGAATATATGAATACAAAACCCACCCAAGTCCATACTTTGGCCAAATTGAGTTAAGCATGGGGAACTGTTGCTATACATAGGCCTGTCATATGTATGAAAGAACAACTCAAATTCATCCTCTGTGTCTATTGAGCATGTGAAAAATAGCATGTATGAAAGAACCACCAAAGTCCATGATTTGAGTCTTGTAACACATTGATTGAAATCCAGTATGTATAAAAGTCCACTTGTAACACATTCATTACTGGAGAGTGACTTTTGAAAACAAAATTGGTTAAATCAAGGAAAGTGTGTGGTTTATATTACATGGCAGAATGCTTATCAACATTATACATACCTGTGTGCTTTATTTTGTATTATCTTACTAGTGGTAATCTCATTCCAACATTATTGTCTTTGTATATGATTAAAAAAAACCGCCCAAGTCCAGCATTTAAAATGAACCCTACGAAGTCCCTGAAATGCTAATCGTCATACCTAATACAGTTTAACCTACTCATTTGCACTTAAAACTTAAACTAAAAATCTAACTGAAAGAATTAAAATGATACACATGTGTTTTTTTCTCAAAATCACTTCCCATGGACTTGGGTGGGTTTTGAATTCATGTATTCATTTTTTACCCCTGTGTGACCTTCTGTGACCTCTAGTGAAAAACGTGCCATATAATTGGAGTCTACTACCCCCTAGCAGTGGTTTTGAGGGCCTATACTAACATGCGATGGGATCAAAGATTGGTAGACATGGGTGTTGAACTCGACCATTTTTCACAATCCCTTGATCCTAGACTACAAACTACTGTGTTCCCTGTATAATTATGTAAGGACTATGTCCTAAACCCAAGTTAAGCTACTGTTATCACTGTGGAGTCAGTTCTGGCGTAGTGATACTTGGATAGCTATACCAAAACTGAGGAACGCCTGAAATAGTTGCAATACCGTAAAATTCATCGCGGATTGAGAGTTTTCATTTTTTTCTCAGCCGCGATGTTGAGTATACATCGGACTTGTAACTTTGGAGAGCAGCCAATGATATCGTTTATGTCGTAGTAAACAACGTGAACTAACACGACTACGCAAAAACTAACTTAGCTGTTTAAAATACGCCTATAGCTTCAAAACTTCGTAGTCACAATAATTTCACATAGAAAGAATGATGGTGTATATACGCGCATTCTAAAAATATTTAAACACATTGTACAATGTGTATCATTAATTAATTGATAGCCTTGCCTTTTCTGAATGCACTCCCAATTTAACTTATCAAAGGGTGGGCCTACAGGAATAAAGTCCAAAACAAACATGTCTTGTTTAAAACGCCCACTAGATCACAATAAGGCCATTGAACTGGGTGGTAGTCATACGTATTCGCTCAAGCATAACAGTAGGCCAATCCCTTAGGTCAGGGACGCTATTATTATAATTCTAATCCTTTCTTTGAGGTCAGTTGAGAAAAGAAAGACCTTCAATCACACAGGTGCGGGGTTGTAGATAATATTTTATCATCAAAGTTGCTACCATAGGAAATTTCATGGAGGCGGCACTTATTATTTCTTGTAAACACAATCTAATGTGGTGCTCTCTACGTGTAGAAGGACGGGTCTGCAATTGTTCAGTGTATGAAGCTAGTAGAGATATAGCTTCATATTCAGTGTAATCAAATAAAATACTAAAGCTGGATATCATACAATCGTGATGCATTCCATCTTGTTATGGACGACAAGTATTAATTTTGATATTATTATGACAAAATCCATTCCCTTTTCAATTGATTAGGCTTTTTTTTCGAAAAATAAATCATAGGGCCTAGAGGCCATGATATAGCCTAAACCCATATTCGGTATGCGGAAACCTTCAGGCCTTTTGCATTACAGGTCCCCCAGACAACATCACAATAATCTATGTGTGGGGCAAGTGGAAGTGTTTACATTGGAAATCGATCTTCATCCTTCTTAAGCATGTAAAAACCTGGAACAAGTTTCTTTTTGATATTGTTTACTTGGTCATGCCAAGACATATTTTCATATGTGAACCCGTTGAAGTTTGATACCATTTATATGAGCATTTATGTCACGATCCTTAATACTTGCCAAACGCTGTCTTGAACCAAGAACTCAGATTTGGCCACATTTAAACTAAGTTTGTTATGAGTAAGCCATTCGCTGATTATAACCAAATCTTACCAGGTAATCAATATTATTACTAGTTACATACAAAGCAGTGTCATCAGCATACATGCTTACATAAACATATCATTTATATACATAATGTAAAGGAGTGGTCCTATGGTTAAACCTTGTTGAATGCCACAAACTTGATACCATTTACAACCGCTGTGTGATTTCTCCAAGTGAGGTATTTTTCAAACCATTTCACACTACTCTCGTGGATGTTAACTTGTAGGCCATCAGAAAAGGACTAGCTCAGATCGTGCGCCAATTAAGTTGGGAATCGTACCCGGGTCTCCCGGTTCTAAAACTTACTAATCTACCAAATAAATAAATAAATAAATAAATAAATAAATAAATAAATAAATAAATAAATAAATAAATAAATAAATAAATAAATAAATAAATAAATACATAAATAAATAAATAAATAAATAAATCAATAAATAAATAAATAAATAAATAAATAAATAAATAAATAAATAAATCAGTAAATAAGCCAAAAATAAATAGACATAAATAAATAAATGATGCAGAATGCAGTCAGTATTTTAGTTACAAAATTCCAAACATTATATTATTATAATTTTCTGCTATAGTTAAAGGAGCTGTGCTTTTAATATCCGCGGCTAACCAATAATGGCTATTTCACTTCACATTCAAACTACTGTGTTCCCTGTATGATTATGTATTGACCAGCTGCTAAACTTAAGTCTTTTATCTGTATGCTTTATAACAGAATAGAGTGTCCAATCAAGCTTATAACAAGGTCAGTCATTGACCGGCTTGCTGATAGGTAGGGCATTATACAAAGAGATATCTCAAGCAGGTGCCAATCACAGGACATGTTAGATAATGGCCAACCAATGTATCCATATTAGCATAGTAATGTATATAGGCGTAGACGCGAGCATTCATGAGGGAAATATGAAGACATAATTATGTCGTGCCCTTTTTTTAGACATTGGTATGGCACCAAAGACTACAGCTAAAGGACTATAGGGTTCCAAACACATCTACGAACCCTGTACACAGAGGTAAATTATAATCTTGTTACAATGGATTTCAAAGTAATCATATCGTAGAGAGACCCACCTAGAGTAATATAACATTCATCGTGAGCCAATCTGCACTCTGTTGCCTGCAAAAGCCGACGATCAGACTAAAGTTCTAAAAGGAGCATTTCCCGATATCAGCGTTAATTTCATGGTAGCTTAAAACACATTGAAAACGTTAAATTACAGTCACAAAATATATAGGGCCTAATATTAGTAAATCACAAAAACGGATGGTAACGTAGGTATGTGGAAAAGAACTGTATTAACATTAACAAAGTGTTTGCACAAAGATTTGTCTTTGGAATGTCGCTTTTTTGAAATCTTGTCCATCAAATTGAACCAAAATTACACACAGATTTACTTCAATACTCTACTCTTAACACATGTTAGTAACCAAGCAGTTATCCAACTGACACAACAGCAAAATGCACTGACATGGGACAGCTTCCTAGACCACATTCACAGCCCAGCCCTGTTTCATGAAAAAAGTGTATGAAAAGCAGAAAGCAGCACCGTTTTATCATCTGTGCAAGGATCTTGTGTGCATTCTTACAGATTTTTTGTCCTGGGTGCCAAATGTTGGGCTGTGAAAGTGAAGGAATTCCAGGAAGCTGTCCCATGACAGTGCATTTTGCTGTTGTGTCAGTTGGACAACTGCTTGGTTACTGGCATTTGTTTTGAGTAGAGTATTAAAATAATCCTGTGTGTAATTTTGGTTCATTTTGATTGACAGTATTTTAAGATATGACCTTGTGATTCACAAGTTGTAAAAAATTATAAGTTTCTTTTTGAGCTCAGTTTATGTTCATCACTTCATGTCCTGAACTTATAAAATATCTCTTCATATATACAAAGTGCTTTTCAACCATTTTTGTATATCATTTTGGCCCTATATATTTTTTGTTTACTGTATCCTAGTATCTCAGATATGTGTTTAGAAATCTCAGCCAGGCATGCTAGAATAAATTAAATAAGCTCTTCCACTGTGGATGCTAGCCAATTATTAATAATACTATGTAGCTTCTATCATGTGTTGTTAGGAAAAGAGATTTTAAAGACGGCTATAGGTCATCATAGGTCAGGTTATAGGTCACTTGATTCAGGTCAAATTTAGGCATCCATTTAGAAATACATGTGATAGTCTTTGATATCATAATGAGGCATCATTCAATTTTGATATTTTGTCTAGTTTGTGGATATACATCCAGGACAAGGCATGTGGTGGATATAATTACATACCTTGGGATGTAAATATTGAGTCCAATTTAAATTGCCTAGTTGAAATGGATTGGACAAACAAAGGTAAAATAGTTACCAAATCACAAAAGTGAAGTTTACGAAAAACTACCTAATATGGTGGTATAGGTGATGAGAAATACAATTTTTTTTCAACATTGCTGTAGTATGGTTGTCATGGTTGTGGTAACCTGTACCTATAGCTTTATTAAATTGTAGTGAAATAATGTCGCTAGTTAAAAAAAAAAAAAGGCCTATAGCTCAACATTGAAAATAGAAGCATTTTAACCAGTTCGTTTTTTGATAGGTGTGGAGCACTGAAAATCACCAAGTTCATGAAGTCATAAAGGAAATCAGGAACCACTTATTCCCAAAACATCCTTGATGTACCACCTTTTGGCTTCTAGCTTTAAAAGCATGTAAGCTACATTGATACCGATGCCACCAACATAGAACAAGAAGATCTCCCCTTCATTTTGCATACCATGTCGATGGGATGGCTGAGCATTCAAATTAATCTATGGCTTAAATTGCAACGAATTTCTTTGTTTTTTTTTCAGATTAGATTAAGTTTCATATAGGTGAAATATCCTGTAAGATCTACCTCAAACGATGGTCGAAACGATGGCAAAACGGAACAGATGACCTCCCCATTCAATTATGCATGGAGATCTTTCAATTAAGAATCGAATTACGTGATCCATAGTCCTCCCCACTTTAATCAATACGTGACTTGAGATTTTTATACCACCGGAAAGCTCTGGCTACATCATATTTATACAAATAGTTGTTGGCAGATTCATTCTCTTGGCAAAATAATCGTCAAATGTGTATGTTCGGTGACCCACCGTGCCTTTATGCAGTATTTTTGTGGTGCCTGGGAGCACATCAGATACACCAAATGTCCCTCTGAAAAGGTTTTGATATATAGGGTCTACAAATTTTATGGCAAATTATTAAAAATGTATTTAGCCAGTTTTGAAGATGTTACACGTACAAAACGAACGTGGAGACTGGGTTGAAAATGTACAGAATATGTCCATTTAACAATATAAATGAACCTACGAAAGAAAATCTATTAACATGATTAATATGATCGTTTTTGTTTGTAAGAATAATAAAGCAACATTAAAGTGTGCAGTGGCGTAGCTAGGGGTGGGCAGGGTGGGCGACTCGCCCACCCTGGAAAAATCTGGGGGGAAATTTTGGAGCAAGAAGAAAAAAAGAAAAGAAAGAAAAAAGAAGGGAAAAAGAAAGGAAAGAAGGGAAAAAAAAAAGAGAGGAAAGGGGAAATGAAAAATAAAAGGGAAGCCTAAGAGGGATGGGAGAAGGAATAGGGAAAGGGGGGGTAAAGAACAGCAACTTGCATGTTTATTGTGGGGAAGCAAAATCATGCACAGGGGGAAGGATTGTAAGAAAGGGGAAGAAATTGAAGAATATGAAGAAGGACAGGGATTTTAAGGAAGTGAATTGAGGGGAAGTAATTTAAGTGAGTGTAATAGAAGCCACGCCAGTGGTCGCTCTGCTCGCTATGCTCGCTTCGCTCTATTTTTAATTATATATTAACTTGGGGGAATTTTTGGAGCCTTGCCCACCCTGCAGTGGCGTAACTCCTGTGGGCTCTGGGGGCCGGGCTAAGGGGCCGGGCTAAGGGGCGCCCATCAGCAGACCGGATACCCTTTCGACACGATAATACTTTGTTATAGGAAAGAAGTGGAAACCTTTACCCACCATGTATAGAATTATACTCTTCATTTGAGTGCCCCCTCCAACACAAAATTTTCGCGCGCTTCGAGCGCATTCCACATAAAACTGTCATTTGAAAGACCAAAATTCAACTTGATTAGGCTATACCAAATTTGTATGCACATTTTTGCGCGCCCGCACCACAGGTATTGTGTATTCTTTCCTCTGGGCGCCACAAGCCCTAGCTACGTCACTACAGCTAGTGATGAATTTTCAAAAGTAAAGACATTGGAGAAGATGAAAACATTTTTTTATTAACATGAAGTTATTCGGTAGGTCTATGGCTTTCAATACCAAAATTGATTAGCTCTGCAGTCTGCACCATGCACACATAGTCCGACGAGTAGGACCTGTTTTTTCTTAGATAGCAACTTTCGCGATTGGTCTTTCTTGCGCCATGTGAGATAGTGATCATAGTCTGAGCTGAGCATACATGTTAACTTAGAAAATAGGTCCTACACCAGTGGCGTAGCGACGGGGGTGGGGGCCTGATGGGCGCCACCCGTGGGGGCGCCGAATTAACCAATTCAGCGTCGATTCTGCGCCCACTCCAGCTATGAAAGTCTAATTTTTCGCGCATTTCAGCACAAAATCATTTGAAAGATCAATTTAAGACCGATATTCAACTTCATTATGACCAAAGTTAATGCGTGATTGGTCCTATTTGTGTAAATTATCGCGCGATCCTCCCCAAGAATTGGGGAGGGATGCCAATGTATCCCTAGCCCTGGGCGCCACAACCCCTAGCTACGCCACTGTCCCACACGTCGGACTATGCACATCCTTGGTCAGGGGCACCCGATCTACTTTCGCCCCCGGGCACCCTGGCCCAAAGTTACGCCACTGCCACCCTGGCAAAGAGGGCTGGCTACGCCCATGAAATGTGTGAAAATTTGACTTGATTTAGGGACCGTTCATTATTTCTACCGGAGGGGGGGCCGGGAGCAGACAGAAAGTCACTGCCGAAAACTATATGACCCCCCCTTCTCCGATAATAAAAATCATATGACCCCCCCTCCGAGCTACATGAAAATCATATGCCCCCCCCAACCTGACGTATGCACACGCAATGACGCGCAATAGATGCGCGCATGGATCAGCTGCCTCAACACATCATGTCACTGCCACATATCAGGCTGACAAATTATGCCTTTACTGTTTTTACCACCCGGCTATCAGTATACCAATTTTTCACAAAAAACACCTATAAATTTACCCTAATTGCAGTAATTGGGCACTTTACTCCAAATATTGGACTTTACTGAATAGCCACCCATCAATATACCAAAATCGCTGAAAAGGACTCCAAAACGTGGCACATCCTCATATACCTTCAACTAGGTAGAACCCCACAGGGTATTTTAACTTGTTTTATTTATTTTTCTAAAATATTATTTTTTTCACATGCATGTACACAGTTTTTGGTTCAAACTGCCACCCTGTGCTCCAGCTAGTACATGTACTTCAATACCACAGGTCCCTGAACAAACCACAGTGATATTATCCATACGACTACAGTTTTTTTGCACCAAGAACAATCTTTCAAGTGGCAGGTTTGGAAATTTGGAGTCAAAATTATTATAATTCATTAGTTTTATGTAAAATGGCTGTAAAACGAATTGATTTAATTTTTTAAGTTGTAATTTAATTCAATCATACAGAATATAAAAAATCAAATGAGTTTAATAAACTATCAAGCTGATTTATTAATTTTAAAAAGTATGCACGTCAACTTCTCATACATGTTGATACTGGGTGCAGTACATAGCCCCCTTTGGTGTAAAATGAATGAGTTGCAAAATCTTCTTCATCAGTATATTAAAATGAATAACAACTAGTTTGTGACATATTACCATAAATCAGTGATGTACAGTGGCGTAGATTTCTTTTTGACATGGGGGGGGGGGGGTGGATGGGGTTGGAAAAAAATTCTTGAAGTATAGTGAATGCAGCACCTTTTGGCGACAAAATAAGTTTATGGTACAAATGCGCGAAAATTTGCACTTTTGGGGCTAAAATGGGCAAATATGTAGTCAGAAACCTATATTCAACAACATTGGGGGATGATTGTATGGAGCATCCCCCTGTAAAAATATTGGGGGGGGGGGGATCTACGCCTATGGTGATGTATCGATCGGACTCAAGTCCACTTTTTGCCGGACTCGGACACAAACAGGCTCGGTTCGGCTCAAACTTGGACACAGGTCCAATTAGATCCATGTAAAATGTGAAATGATTATCTAAAAATGTCAAAATAGATCTCAAATTTGATTCAAAAATTGTTTTCATAATATCCAACATATCCACAAAATTATTTAGATTTATCTGTCACGTCCCAGAATCATTACTGTTATCGTTAATGAAATAATTGATAATTAATATTTTGACTATATACAAATATCTAAAATTTCTTTCATGGAACTTTCTAATTCATTAAACTCTTGAAAGAGAAAAAACATGCACACAGACATGTACACCCCATACATAGGGCTAGGGTGGCTGTGGTTTGTGTGTTCACTACTCGTGGCAGTCACTGCACATTTGTCCGGAACATTTGTCCATCACACAACCATAATAATATATACATTTCTGAAAGGGTGAATTTCTATTAGTATTATGATGATGATGATGATGATGATGATGATGATGATGTTATTTTTCTATCATGGTGGTTTGGGCGAGTCTTTGTAGTTTAACTAGGGTATGGAAATGACACCTGTGTGGGGTGGGGTTTGATAGTGGATGTGTATTGGGGTGGTGTAATTGCCTCTTTTTATTGTAAAAGAACAAAGAAGAGTCTGACCATTACTGTGCAGTGCAGCTTGATTATTCTTAATTCTCTATTACGAAAATGGCAGTGTACATGTATTTTTATGAAATATGGTTCAAAATTCTCTTATTTCAGCAAATTTGTATTGTACATTTGGCAAATTAGAAGCAAAATCTAGAATTGTTCTCCATTTTTTGGAATGTTTTACCCAATGACCCATTTTTTCAAAATGTTATAATAAATTACTTACTTTTGGTGCAAATTAATGTCAATTCACACTGTGGCAGGTGAAAAACAGGTTGAGGCCCGACTTAAGTCCGGACTAGGACCAAAGTGTCGGCCGACATGCAAAGCGCAAATCTAATGGTCAGGGGTCATGGGGCAATGTTCCAGATGGGGGTCCAGGGGCGAAGCCCCCGGAAGCTCTAGTATTATAGAAATAAAAAAACCATCTGACCCCCCCTTTCAATAACTAAAAAACATCTGACCCCCCTTTTGCCTGACAAAACCATCTGACCCCCATGTATTCTCCCGGCCCCCCCCTCCGGTGGAAATAATGAACGGTCCCTTATACTCGCGATTCATAAGTAGAGCAAATTGGTTTATGGCAACTTGAACGGTGGGGAATGGCAAACACCGGAATTCTTGGTGAAAGTAGAATAGACTGGGCGCAATCAAGCTAACCCACAGCAATTTCTATTTATCTTCTCGCTCTCGATGTGCTGTGATTTCAGAGTATTCTCTAAATTTTGCAGTGAACATTTCAAAAAACAAGTAATTGGCTTTTTTGACTTTTCGGTGAACATGACTTAAGTTAGGCAGAAGTTGAAAATAAGATGTAGAGTATATGTAAGATGTAGACTATAATAGTTGTAAATAAAGTGTGTAGTGTGATCCTTTTGGCCTTGTATGTATCAGTGAGGTACTAACATGGGTGCTTTAAAGCAGATTCAGGACAAAGGGCGCAAAACTGATACGTATCGGTGTCGGATAATAATGTGAACAGTCTTGTGCCGAAATCACGGGAGTGCCGAACAGAAAGAATGCCGAAATCCCGGGATTTAGGTATTAAGCAGCGAGATCAGGAGCCAAAAATAACGGACATGTGCTGACACTGCCAGAGAACATATCGCATGATGGCGTGATCGCTTGCAAGGTTTAATGCAAGGTATCTTCAGGCCAAAGGTAGGGGAATTGGTAATTTCATCGCGAAGGGGGGCAAGCGATATTTGGCTGGGCCTGGTTGGGGTTGGGGCCTAAGTTACGTGTTGGGGTTCATGGTACTACGTATGAAGGGTACTTTTGGGGGATTAAGGGTAGGCCTATTGGAATTTATTAAAGGGTGCAGGTGGGGTGTTGCGATTTATACTAGAGTGTATGCGTTGGAGTAAGTTCAAGGATAGTGTTGGGGTTTGTACATGTACAGCCTGTTTCCAAAAAAATTGTGCAAGCGAAAAGCGTCCTCTATGGCAATTAGAAAATACCGTTGTGACGGGGTGTTTACATCAACGTCAAGGGCGCAGTCTTAGCTCTCAAATGCCGTTTGTTCTGTTCAATTTGCTTGTTTTACTCTCGAGATATGTTTAGTTAACAAGGAAAGGGTAAAATCACAATTGTGCCACTTTTACTAGGGAAGCGGGCTGCACATGTAAATCAATGATAGCTGTTGATGCGTCACGCATCATTTTGATGATGATAAGATGCATTATTTTGTCTAATTTCTCTCTCTACAAAAATACGTGTTCATTAACCTATAGTTTGCAACATTGTCTTTTAACATGTCTTGAGTGACAAAGAAAACAGTATTAACCATGATAAAATCATTGACATGCACATGGATTTAATTTTACAGCAGAATGTGAAATATCTATTTCTCTTTTAATCTGTTTTAATGGAAAAAGAGAATCATATAATAGCCTACCTGTATCATGATAAAACAGTAAAAACAGTAAAAACTATTTTTATTGTTGTATAATTGATGATGCATTCTTTTGATTGATGCTATCATTGATTTACATGTACCGACCTCTTGATCTTCCCTGGTAAAAAGTGGCACAATTGCGATTTTACCCTTTTGTTGTTAACTAAACATATCTTGAGATTAAAACAAGCAAATTGAACAGAACAAACGGCATTTGAGAGCTAAGACTACGTCTCTGACGTTGATGTAAGCATCATGTCACAACGGTATTTTCTAATTGGCATAGAGGGCGCTTTTCACTTGCACAATTTTTTTTTGAGTCAGGCTGTATATACATATTGGATTTAATACGCCTGGGCCTATATGTTGGGGTTCATTAAATGGGATTTATTATGGGGTTCATTAAATGGGATATATACGAGTATGTTGGGGTTTAAGGGTAGTGGGGTTTTAGGGTAGGGCCTACATGTTGGGTTTTAAGGGTATGCTTTGAAGGTTTTATGTTTGGTCTTAACTCTGGAATTATGGAAACTATCGAAATTTTTTTATTTTAATTTCGATAAATTTTCAACAAAATGGTTGAAATTTGGGTGAAAATCATGCTTTTCAGTGTTTTTTAGTAAAATTGAGCACTGATTTTTGGTCAAAAGAATTAATAAAATTGTCAAATTTGGGGATTCCAATTTGCAAACCTTAAATGGTGTAGATATTAAAGTAACAATTTGAACGTTGTGTTTTGTTGTTGTTGTTGTTGTTGTTGTTGTTGTTTTGTTTTGTTTTGTTTTTTGTAAGAAATCATTATTTTTTGTGGCCACCCAGAAGTTCGGCCCTACTGCCTGAGACCCTTAGAAAATAGGTCGACTTTTTATACTTGGCATGTCGATTGCTTCCCAGATATCAAGTGCACACTGTATACGTGTACTGGGGTGTAGGAGTCAACCACATATCTATTATATGAATCAGGGGTGTGTGGTGGATGTGGTTCCAATATCTGTGGTGGGGTGGAGGTCTTCATATTGATTCCAACATGTTGCGTTCAGCAGCATGTAGTTCCATATGCATTTATGATCTATATATATATCTATATATAATTTATATTATCCATTTACAGTAATCTGCCATTTCCTAAATACATTGTGTTAGATTAACAATATCACACAAACAAAGCCAATATAAGGGAGTGTTCATAAATACTTTGGTGGGGGGGGGGGTTGGAAAATATTGGGAGGGGGATCAAAAAAATGTTGGGTCCTAAAAAGGGGAGATCAAAAAAAAATTCAGTCGTTAATAGGGGGGATCAAAAACATTTTAGGGTAAAATTCCGCCGATAAAATGTACGAGAAGGCATGTACATTCCGAAATTTTTGCGCGCATGAATGTTCGATTTTGTAATCTCGAGCTACAAATCAACAACATGTGCGCACTTTACATTTTGGGTGTAACACTATGGCTCCAATGAGTAATAACCCCAAACGGTAATTTTTAGCTAATGATCATAGGGGTAGATCCCGGGGGTTAAATCCCCCAATATTTTGATAGGGGGGTGGTCCATACAATCATCCCCCCAATGTTGACGCCTGTATATGGGTTTCTAACCAAAATTAACCCCATTTGGTCATCTTAAAATAAAAAGTGCCAATTTTTTTTAGCTTCGCGTAAATTAATTCCATTTGGTACTATATTTCACCAGTTTAGCTTCAATATGGCAAAACTTTCACATGGTTTCTTTTGATCACCTCTTGACAGTAGCCTGTCTGGTAAAGCGTTAATACACTGTCAGGTTAGTTACCGATTTAATTGCGGAACCCTTTTGTCCTGAACAAAAGGTACCTCTCGGTGAATATAGCTTGTCGGTTAATCAAATTGGCACAAAGGAACAATGCGTTACGTAATATATTGACCTTCCACGGATATGATAGCTCCATGATCCCAAGTGCCAGTACAATGCGCGGTTTATTTAATTGATAATTTGAAACGAATGTATATGATATTAAAATACATGTAGAATAATCACTATACAATACAATAAAGTAACTATCCCCTATGAATTACCATTATTCCAAAACGGGTTATATTATGCCAATTGTGTAAAAAGCATTGGAATCAGAATTTATTTTGCCCATTAGGCTATTTGTTGCAATGGCTCCAATAATTGACGTCACAGTATACATTTAAATGAGAGTAACCAAATGTTGCCGCAAAATACTATCTCCATGGAAGAAAATATTTTCACGTTGGATAATTATTTTTGTTTTGTGAAGATGGTGGGTGTCAAAACATGTTTGTCATTACCCAAATTAGTGGTCATTCGTTACTATTATTGAACCATGACAAGTTTTTCTGTGATCAACAACGTCAACAAGGTGAAACACCAAGTGTTACATCTGTTTGTAACAACTGCCAATCAGGAAATTTTTAATCTAATGTTACCACTGAAAGGGCAACCTGCAATTAAAGGCCATTAAGGACCTCATTAGTTGGCAAAAATGAAATCGTCATGTTTCAATTCTATTTGAATTATTTTAATAGGTTTAAAGAAGACCTGTTTTGAAGTGCAATTCAAAGATTTGCAACCCAAGAAATTGCTAAAAAATGGTGAAAATGTCACTTTTTTGGACAAAATGACCAAAATCACTAAAAATGTACATTGTATGCCTACTTGTGAATTTCAAGAGGTCATAGGACAAATACCATAGGTCAGAGATTTGCTTTTTGATGTAAACATCCATCTTAATAAATTGATACACTCTCCATGACGCATAAGTCATTTTCAAAAACAATTCCCAATTTCCCATGTATTTTTGTAAAAACTGCGCAAGAACACCACAAAATGGCATTTTCACCATTAATAAAAAATGTATTGAATTAGACCTAATTGATGATTTTGTTCACAATTATTAAATAGCCATGTGTCATGTTTAGCACACCACAGCAATATGAAGTGTCTAATACATTTAGTTTAAAAGAAATAGCATGTTGCTAACATGTGATTTTTACACATTTGCCAACATGGCAGAAAAGATTCTTCAGACTCTTCATAATATGTTGATATATGATTTGTCTATTTTGAAACATTACTGTCCTATATACAAAACCGTTAAATAAAGCAGTTTTGGCTGCATGGCCTATACTGATTTATGATTCTACATTCAAGACAGTTAAAAACCATTTAGTGGCTTTTTTCGAAAAGTGAAGACGAACGACATACTAGTGGTATTGCCGCGGTAATAATGTGTTTTTCCCTTTCTGTATAAGTTTATATTAAAGGAGTATTTCGTGATCCTAGCATCCTCTTTTTATGACATTTTTCAGTACATATCCACGAAAAAAGCATATTCCTAAAATTTCAGTTGATTCCGATATTGCGTTTGCGAGTTATGCATGATTATGTGTATTACACTGCTCCATAGACCTTACTTTGTAATTTCGTTCTGGTGCACCAGAACGAAATTCAAATTCACGATATCTTTGCTAAACGAATTAATCTGCAAGAAATATTTTGTACATAAACATTATGTAGCCAGAGGTTTCCAGTGATATAAAAATCTCAACTTTTTTGAGAAAAGTGGGGGATGAGGCTGTGGATCACGAAATACTCCTTTAACATAAATATCCGCCTAATTTGCAATTATGCTATATTGTATATCAATGAAAGGAAAACAATCCGCCTTTGAATCATTAATTTTCGCAAAGGTCAAAAGCGTAAATTCAAATGTACATGATAATGGTCACAATTAAGAAGAACAATTGACGTTAATTACGAACCGGTATTCTGTTAATTTGCCAACATTTAAGCTAAGCCTTTAATTGCTTCCCATTATAATATTACATCCTTCCAAGTCCATTAATATTTCAGTCATAATAACTGTTCTCATTGGAGACGTGTTTCCCCCGTTATTTTGTATTTCGTATAGTCCTACCTAGCAAACACAAAAGCCTAATAGTTTGGGGGCTTTTTTCGATTTTTAAAGGACTCACAAAGGTTGTCAGAAAAAGCCAAAAATGTCGACTCTAGCAAAGTTTATAAAACGTTTTTACAACATTTTTTATAATGTTTGAACAAAGGTTTCAGAACACGTTGTTCATAATGTAGTTGACAAAATTTTTTTTTTAAATTAATATTGGGCAGAAAATGCTTTACAATAGCATTAAGGGGGTACTACACCCCTGTGGTAAATTCGTGACTATTTTTGCATTTTTATCAAAAAAAATAATAACAGACTGGTAACAAAAGTTATGTATATTATTGGGGCAAGGAATCCAATTACTACACTGAAATTTCAGTGACTCAAGACAAGCGGTTCAGTATATATGATAGGAAATGTGGTACATTCTAGCGGTACCTCTTTTCTTATCATAAATAACGAACCGCTTGTCTTGGGTCACTGAAATTCCAGTGTAGTAATTGGATTCCTTGCCCCTATAATATACGTAACTTTTGTTATCACTGTGTTATTAGTTTTTGAGATAAATGAAAAAATAGACGAACATTTATCGAGGGGTGTAGTACCCCCTTAATGTTAGACTTGTATATATCCCTGACTCGACATTTTATATCATTAAGAAAAGTTCAATAACTGTTCATTCCCTTTGTCTCCCTGCTGCCATGACTGCGTAACAACGCTTCCTAGTTTGTGTAAACTAAAAATCACATGCTGCAGATCGAAATCAGCGTATACCAATTTAACCTAGTTTGCTTGCAAATTTATTCAGTGATGCTAAATTTATTCGGTAATTTTATTCCCACGTAAATTGTAGGTGTCATTACCATGATTACATAGTGGATTCATTTTAATTTCGGGTTCAATTGTTAGGGCCTACTGCGTGAATTTTCAATTTTGATTTATCAGTACTCTTTTGTAGCGACTGTTCATAAATATTCGACAAAACTATCTTTAAAGTTACAGCTTCAAGAAAACTTAAATTATATAATTAATAGTCAATTGCGACTTTTGCCTCTTTTTTTATTTTTTAGGCCTAACTTTTAAACAAATGTTATTTAAAAGATAAATAGAAAAGTTGCCACTTACCAATTTGGCCGATGTCAGGAATAGTTAAACATAGTGTATTCCAAAATATCCTTGCATTAATAATCCTAGAATCCTCGTCAGGCTCGTCCCATGTCTCGGTGCTTTCTTAAGATCCTTAACGACACAATAATTATCATGTGCTTACTGCATGCATGCCATAATTCAGCCGTCCATAAGGTAAGAATTGTTCTGCACGTAGTTATGGTTATATTTAGCACCACATCTGTTCTATATCGGTAGTGTGATTTGTATTAAATATTACTCCTTTCCACGGGTGAAATAGTGACAAAAAAGTATATAGTTCCAAAAAAGAGCTCCTCTCTTCGCTCAGCTATGTTGGCTATTATACATCCACTTATTGTCAACTTGGCGAAGTTGAGTTGAATTGAGCCAGCTAGTAGCAACAACTTAATTGTTGGCACTACGTATCATTGTCCCTGTAAGAGTGTGCTTAAAACATACACATCATTTAAGTGGTCAAGGTATTATCAATTAGGGGTGCCTACAACAGTTAAAACAAAAAAGGAATATATGTGTGACGTGTCAGACAAGTGATTCGTTTGGAATAGCCCTCTTCCGGACCAAGGGGTCGTCTAAAGAATAAGTCGTTAATTAGTGACCGTCCATACCTAATTATGCGCTCTGCTATATAAAGTTATATAATGAACACTTCCTGAGGACATCTTTATGCATCGGAAACCGCAAGCAAAGTCATTAATGTTTTTATAATGATACGCATATTTTTAGTTATATATATTTTTAAAATACATTAAAATTAATGTCAATTATCTTAGGACTCTAGTTTAAAAACTTCTTTTTCATGTTTTTCCTTTCACTTAATTAATTGACATTGGTAAATATATAATATTATATTAATCTTACATTAAAATAAATGTATAAATTAAAATACCACTTCATATGCCCTTTTGTTTAAAATTACCCATCTTAAGTGCCCCGACCAGATGGTTCAACTCAATCCTGCTATTTTTTGCCACTTTTGCTACACAAAGACACGAAAGTATTGAAACAAAGCTTAAGCGGTAGCTATAAAATTTCGGGCCTCATAACTGCTAAACTGTTGGTCTAAAGTATATAAAAGTATACATATTTAGAATGGCAAAGGCTTGATAAATTAATCTGTGAGGTCAAATATGGGCCAAAATGCTAATTTTGGGAGAAAATCCCCCAAAGCGGGTTTTTTTTTAAATTAGGCCTAATTTTTAAAAAATTAGATAAAATGCCTAGAAACCTTTTTTTTTTTCTTTTCTTTTTTTAAATTTTGATCAATTTCAAATATAAATTCGAAAAAATATTTGAAATTTGGGCGAAAATCGGGCTTTTTTATGATTTTTTTTAAAATTGAGCATATTTGACCATTTTGGTGCAAATTTCTCAAAGTTGGCCAAAATTTAAAAAAAACCCTCAGAAATCATACTTCGAATGAAACTCAGATGGATTCGCCTGTTTCAATCAAAAGAGCTATTATATGCCCTGTAGGAAATGAGGGCATGATCGGAAGGGCTTAGACATAAAGTCCGCCAACATGCCTCCCAAAGGAAGCTGACAACGCAGTATATATGCTGCGTTGTTACTAGGGACGGCAGATATTTCGCCCGGGTATACTTTTTGAAGATAATTATATGGGTAGGCCTACATGTTCAACAGTTTTGGGGTGTGCATTTTCACCAGTTTAACTAGCATTAATGCCCCCTCCTAAAATGTTCGGTGGATTTCAGCAGAGACAAATGCGCCCAAACTACTAAATTTGGGCGAATTCTCGAAATAATATTTCCACTTCAAAAACACCAAATTTTGACAACATTGTGTGTTTTTTGTGAAAAGTGGGTATAATATATTGATGGGTCGTAAATTGTTCCTGTCATGCAGTAATGTCTACAGTAGAATTCACCACGACCTTTGCAGGACTTAAACCCCATTAAAAGCTATTAAACCAGGATAACACTCATTGAAAACAGCTCAACTGATTAGATCATATCTTCTCTGGTTAAATCCACACAACATATGTTTCTGCTTTACTAGTACTGTGCAATGGAGCAATGAGCTGGTATTATAGTTTCAGTTGGGTGAACGATTATAAAGCGAACGCTAGAGAACAATTCTGTGTGGGCTTTTATTTACGAAATGAGACAATACTCTGCTTATTGTTAACCAGCGTTCTTGAAAATGAGAAGCATGGTGGTTTGCAGACTTAACACGGTTTGGAAATAATTTCTTCATATTTTTTGGTGTTATCTGTCGTTTACATATCCTTCCTAAACACAAAAGTACGACTATTTCCAAACACCTAGATTAGCTAAAAATTTAGGACATGTTACAAAACTATATTTTCTAGAATTTCAGAAGAGTACTTTTAATATTGGCCGGTTATTTTTCACACAGCGACGTTAACTAGGCAAGGTATTATTACATAACATACACTAAAACACCAAAGTACGAATATGTCCAAAAATCTAAATTAGCAAAAAATTTAGGACATGTTACAAAACTATAGAGTACTTTTAATATTGGCCGGTTATTTTTCACACAGCGACGTTAACTAAGCAATTACCCATACTTCTAACATGTATACGCTATTTGTAGAGGTTACGCGTCAATGGTAAGAGCACTGTGTATTGTGTATAGGAAAACGGACAGTAACTGCAGTATGTAGTGTTAGGTTGAAAGTGAGAATTACAGAGTCCTCGTGGCACATCCCCAAATAAAAAGATGTTTTGAAGACCCCCCCTTGCGTCCTGATGAAGCTATGCAGGCTAATTTTACTTTTATTAGGCTGTAGGCCTACGTACCATACGTACCATGCAACGTATAATGATACACCTTAGTTTTAACACAGTGGTTTTAACTAGGATCACATACACGCTAACTCCCGATGTTGACTCATCTACCTAATGTTTCCCGACTGCTTAAAATAACTCCATCAAATCCCGTGTCTATAAAAAACTTATCGATGCAATAATGCTAACTTCATGCTGCCTATTAATAGAATTATTTGTACTTTAGCAAGACAATTCAGCGTAAAATCTTGTACATGTACCATTAATTTGCATCGATATTAAGGCTTGGGCGGACGTGTCAACAAAGAAAACATAAATGAATAAAAGGAAAATAAAAATATTAAATACAATTTAGTGCTTACTTTTAAAATTTAACTTTCCTGGTTCTTTTTATTTAAAACTTTTTTTATTCTATGTTTGTCACCTCCCACAGGATTAGACATGTATATTGAAGTCCCATTTAGTGATTCCCCAAAAAAAATTGCCTAAAAGTTAAGGATAAGTCCTTCAAATTGTCATTCGGTATTTTTGAAATGAAAAATTTGGCAAACAAACAAAGAAACAGCAGCATTGACCATGTTGAAGCCCCATTCAAATACATGTAGCTAATACTGTCAGTATAATACAGATTCAGAAAAATGCCGTATTTTGTCTTAAATACGCGGCTTTTGGCTGAACCATTAGCAGGTTACGTTGTTAGCAAATCTATGTCAATGACAAGGGTATCAAAATCAGAATTTTGATGATTTTTACGCTCATCCGGTTGACCAAATCACTGAATGGGCCTTTAATGTTATCGCGTTGCAAAGAGTTTGGTGTAGGCGTACTTACCTAATTATTAGCTTTATTAATTAATTAGAGTGGTCTAATTATGACCTCTTTTCTCGTGTTGGGATAAAAATAGTAACATTCTGCCTTCGGTAAAATAAAACAAAAAGCTATAAGTTCCACAACAGATTATAGGAATAAGCTGTGGTTCCACCAAAGATACTATTCATAATTCTCATCAAAGCTTGTTCATACTGCCATGGGCTTTGTTTCCACGGACATAACAAACTGATCGCACACGACATTTAGTCATGACAGGGATAGGCTATGCCAGAAAATACGTGCCTCGGTGGGAGCACTGAAAATAAACATCTCAAAAAAAGTAACTAACCCCCTTAAGGGAGGTGTAATGAGCGTGAACCTGGTTTGGATGCAGAGGGAGTGTGCCTGTAACAGACACAGCCACCAGAAAAGGACCAGCTCAGATCGCGCGCCAAATAAGTTTGCAGTCCAGAAATTTCATTTTTTTCTCAGCCTTGCAAAAAATAGGCAGAGGTGGGAATCGAACCCGGGACCTCGGTGTTGTAAAACCTACTGCGTTACCACTGAGCCAACTTACAATCAGCTATGAGAAGTTTGATAGTAATCCTTGATATTGCTGAATAGAATAAATCAAGACTGATAGGTCTATTTATCTAATGTACGATGTTATTCAAATTGGCCTATAAACTAGGAATATAATGTGAAATGACTATCAATCGATCAATCAATCAAGTTGTCAAGTTATCAACAATCAATAATAAACCGACGTAGGCCTATCATGGAATATTACTAACTAGGCCTACTAACTAATATACCAAATAAATAAAATAAATAAATAAGTCAGTAAATAAATAAATAGGCATAGGCCTAAATAAATAAATAAATACATAATGCAGAATGCAGTTAGTATTTTAGTTGCAAAATGCCAAACATTCTATTCACACATTCTATTATAATTTTCTGCTATACACGCATGTTAAACTATTGTATCCCTGCAAGTATAGTACTGACAAAGTCCTAACACTTCAATGAAATGGATGCTATAACGTACCCAATCAAGCGAACATATCAAGGTCATATCAGGGCGTTATACAAAGAATGGTCAAAGGTCAACGTTTCCAAAGAAGTAT
Organism: Amphiura filiformis; assembly: GCF_039555335.1. Taxonomy (NCBI): domain Eukaryota; kingdom Metazoa; phylum Echinodermata; class Ophiuroidea; order Amphilepidida; family Amphiuridae; genus Amphiura; species Amphiura filiformis. The sequence continues at coordinate 9,586,357 of NC_092635.1, forward strand.
AGTAATAGATGTAGACACAAGCTTTCGTGCGGGAAACATAAACACATAGTCGTCAGTCGTGTGGTTTTTATGAGATTTGATACGGCGCTGAAGTCTATTGGCTGTCCCAAAATCAGTACCAGACCCGGTTTCCAGACGGCAATGTGTGTGTTGTTACAAGGAATGCAAACTCATTTTATCAATGAGTGAACCACATAGAGGAATACGACATCTATCGTGAGCCAATCTGCATTCTGTTGCCTGCAAAAGCCGACGATCAGGTAAAATTTCTAAAAGCAGCGTGACTAGATATTTGCGTTAATTTCATGATACGTGTAAAACGCATTGAAAACGCCAAATTGCAGTCATAAAATATATAATATTAGTAAATCACCCAATCGAATGTTAACGTAGGTATGTGGAAAAGAACTGCAATAACAATAACAAACTATGTGCCCAAAGAGTTGTCTTTGGCATGTCGCTTTTTTGAAATATGACCAAAAATATCAAATTTTGGAAAAACGCCCCAAAATTTAAAACAAACACGAACCTTCCAAAATAAATACATATTATCACTCGGCGGCCCAGTCACTACCTGCCGCTGTGATTTGGGGTAACTCATTGCTTCCCCTCTCCAGATACCGGAACTTCAAGGTCGCTCATACCCCAGCCCTTAAATAATGGGCATTATTCAAAAACGGGCGATTGTATCACAACTCTGTAAAATGCGTTGGAAGCAGAATTTATTTCTGCGTATTTTGATACCTCATTTGTAGTTTAATATTGATGTCACAGCGTATATTTAAATCGATGTAACCCAAGATTTGAAAGTTGCAGTAAATTTTATTGATTTGTATTCAGTATAACGGAAGGAAATCTGTGTAATGATATCTGAGTGTTTTTGTATTGTTGTAAGTGCAACTTTCAAATCTGGACTTCACTACACTAAATTGACCGGTGTTTTATTGTTTTCTGGGCTATCGTATCAAATGAGGTGTCAAAATGCGCAGAAATAAATTCTGCTTCCAACGCATTTTACAGATTTGTAATACAATAGCCTGTTTTTGAATAATGGTCATTATTTAAGGGGGGTTAGTTACTTTTTTAGAGGTGTTTAGTTCTGATGTAAGTGACACTGAACTGACATATAAAAGACAAAGCCGAAAGCTGTCTATACTAATAAGTTAGCCACAGACGCACTTTATAAGGTGCACCAAAATCTCTATTCACCATGTTTCAAACTTCTAAGAATACCCAGCAAACACGAAACGTTTTAAACAGGTTATATTTGGGGTTTTGGTGTTGATAAAAGCGTTTTAAATTTAAATGTCTGGCTTCATAAAGGTCATGAATCGTTTTAAAGCGTGTCGCATGAAAACAAACTACAGCAACAACATATTTCATTTAAAATATTGTCAAAATGTTAAAATATTTTTTGCAAACATTGTTCGTCAAACATTTTGTCAACACTAGAATATTTTGCAGTCAGTTTTCAAAATGTTTTTGAATGTTATGAAAACGTTTTATACCCATTATAGGTCTATAATCCGACATTTAACGTTTACTGGCAACCTTTCGAACTTCAGAAATTCAGAATGGCTGTATACCTATATTAAGACACGTTATTCATATATCGCGCTGAAACTTCAAACAACAAAATTCACCGCACTATCAATATAGCAGCCACAATTTCTAAGGGGTCTAGATAAGGTGCCGGTATACACATCATGGTAGTATTACGAGCCACAACTGACTCAAGGCCAAAATCACCTTTTACCCAAATTCACACGAATGCACAACAAAAATACACTGTTCGGTTTAGTCAACAAAATGTAAGTCTTTTTAAATTGAAAGTAAAATATGATTGGTACATAACAACAATTGCACATACAATATACGGTAATCACACAATCACAGTTTTAACTAATCAGTACTTAAAGGAGGATTTCGTGATCCTAGCATTCTCTTTTTATGACATTTATCAGCAGATATCCATGAAAAAAGCTTATTCCCAAAATTTCAGTTGATTCCGATATTGCGTTTGCGAATTATGCATAATATGTGCATGACACTGCTCCATATAGGCCACTGTTGTAATTTCGTTCTGGTATACCAGAATGAAATTCAAATTTGACTATATTTTTGTTAAACGAATTAATCTGCAACACATTTTGGTACATAAACATTATGTAGCCAGAGGTTTCCAGTGGTATAAAAATCTCAACTTTTTTGAGAAAAGTGGGGGGGATGAGGCTGTGGATCCCGAAATGCCCTTTTAAGCAGCCGTCTTCTTATTGGTGATCATAGAGTTCTTGCAATGTTCTGGACGGCCGATGTATTATCGGTATTCACTAGTCCTGCGAAAATCAGCGAAGTCTATTGTACACTTGCATTTATATATCCTTGCGTATAAAAATCCTCGCACAGAAATGGTGCTGCTTTCTCTAAATACTGAACTCCATGCGCAGTTCTCCAAACACTTATCTCTTTGCACCGTTCACCAAACACTTAACTCCTTGCGCAGTTCTCCAAACACTTAAAACCTTGCGCAGTTTTCCAAAATCTCGAGATTAGAATAAGCAAAGTTTTTTCTTTCACCAATCACTCTCTTTCTCCAGGAAACAGGCTTCTTTCTGCACTGCTCCACTTTATCGACAGATGTGTTGTTTTATAAACCAGACTCCAGCAAGTGTTTCATACACTCAAAATCTCATTCGTTGCTGTATTAAAATAGCACATCATTGGCTATGTAAATTGGTTCAAATGTGCCTCTTTTTTTTTTTTTTTTATGATTAACACTTAGAGAGCGTACAATCTCTCATGATATTCTGCAAGGAGCGAACTAAAGCTTTCCACTTTTATACATAAAATCTATTAATAGACCGTTCTGTAATTCACTTCCAGGGAATTCCAAAATTAATGTCATCATATCCATTTCACAATCTAAGAGATTTTCCCAATGATGCAATACAGAAAATCTTCTGGAAAAGGGAATTTCCCAAATATCCAAAATTAGAAATGATTCAATTTGTTTTTGATTTTGATGCATGAGAGGGGATTCCTAGAACTTGTAAACAAAGATGATAAACAAATTAAATTACTCAGAACACACACCCTCCCCTTTAAATGTTTTCTTCTTTTACATCAACTTCAACACAATATCAATTTTGAGTGGTCACACAAGTTCCTTTTTTAAAAGAATTTTTGTTTATCGGTTTCTTTATGCAATTCTGGACAGGGCAGACACCGACATCGCCTGGCTAATAATTACTTGGTACAGCAGAGATACTAAAATAAATACCCGGGATCGATACACGTGAATGTGCTATGCACGATTTTGATATTCAGACGAAAATCTTTGGATACCGGGGTAGAAAATGATGAATATCTCCCGTAAATGATTTCGTCTAAAGAAGCCAGATGTGGTTC